>NC_061858.1:16150402-16157902 GCF_019202785.1 Penaeus chinensis
TCTCTCCTCCCCCCATCCCCACTAAACCCCTTTTCTCCTCTTCCCCCAATCCTCCCCCCTCTTTTTCCTCCCCACTTTTACACCAGGGGACCCATGTCTCGCCGTCCAGGGGGGTAGGTGGGGGAGGGGGGGGGGGTGACCACGGAGGGGGGGGAGGTCCGTGAGTGTGGTCCTTTGAGTTGACAACCCGCCTTTCCCTCACTCCCCCTCTCCGTGTCCGTGTCTCCTTCCCCTCTCTACGCTAGGGAGGTGAGGGGGAAGGGAAAATTTTTATATATATATTTTTATATATATAATTTATATATATATATACACACCACACCCCAAACCACACACACACCACACAACACACCACCAACCCACACACACACAACAACACACCACACACACACAATAATATTTATATTTATTTTATTATATAATATATATATAATATATATATATGTGTGTGTGTGTGTGTGTGTGGTGTGTGTGTGTGTGTGTATTTTTAATAATTTATATATATTATAATATATATATTTTATGTTTTTATTTATGTATTTTTTTTATATAAATATATATAATATATTTGAATGTATGTGGTTTGTATGTATTTTATGTATGGATAATTGTTTTTGTGTGTGTTGTTTTGTGTGGGTGTGGAGTGTGTTTGTGTGTGGAGTTTTGTGTGGTGTGTGTGTTTTTGTGTGTTGTGGTGTTATGTGTTTTGTATGTGTGTGTTGGTGTGTGTTGTGTGTTGGGAATAGGGCAGAGGGGTAGATAGATTAGATATATAGCCATAATGCTTGTGATATGATAAATAATAGACAGACCGAAAAATATATATAAGATAGTTATACATAGTATTCTACTGAATTTTGTTAAGTGTCCATATAAATATACACGTGCGGCGTTTTACAGCGACACACACATGAACATGTACACCCACCCCCCCCCCCAGTCACACTCAACCATCCTCCTCCACCACCAACACACACACACACATACACACGATTGACCCAACCATTTAGCGTTTAATTTGAAACAGTCAGCCTTTAATGGACTCTGAGGGAGGCTGTAGGCCCATGTGTCAGCTGAGAGGCACACGGCGGCGACTTCTCGTTGGGCTGATGAGGGAGGCAGGGAAAGAGGGAGAAAGGGAGGCAGGGAGAGAAGGAGAGTGGGGTGGAGAAGGGAGGAGAGGGAGAGAGGGAGGCAGGGAAAGAATGAGAGAGGGAGGCAGGGAGAGAAGGAGAGTGGGATGGAGAAGGGAGGAGAGGGAGAGAAGGAAAGTGGAAGGCAGGAAGAAGTGGGATGGAGAGATATACTTTTGTACAATATGTCTATACACACACACCCACACACACACACACACACACACACACAAAACACACAACACACCACACACACCCACACACACACACAATATATTTTTTTTTTAAATTTTATATTTATATAAATATTATATATATATATATATTATGTATGTATTATGTATTTTAAATGCTATATATATATATATATATATATTATATATTTTATATATGTATGTTGTATGTATGTATATATCATTATATATATAATATATATATATATTTATATATATATATATTTATATAATACACATCATTCCTTTAAAAAAAGCCAAAAATTATACATTTACAAAGTGCGTGTATATATTTCTCAGCGTTATTGTGCATGTATCATTTCCCACATCCGCATCAACGTATGTGTCTATCACAACAACCCTTCTCTCCCTACATATTAAGCACCAATGTTTACTCAACGAATCCGTTACAATCGCAGATCCAGTGACGGCGGAGGAGAGAAAACAAGGAGGCGGCAAGAACATTATATATCCGGCCGCAGATGTGAAGAAGAAAGCGGGGAGGGGAGGAGAAAAGGAAGGAGGGGAGAGAAAGGATGAGGGAGAAGGAAGGAGGGGGGGAGAAAGGATGAGGGAGAAGGAAGGAGGGGAGAGAGAAGGTGAGGAGATGGAAGGAGGGGAGGGAGAAGGTGAGGAGAAGGAAGGAGGGGAGGGAGAAGGTGAGGAGAAGGAAGGAGGGGGGAGAGAAGGTGAGGAGAAGGAAGGAGGGATGAGAGAAGGGAGGAGATGAAGAGGGGAGGGAGAAGGTGAGGAGATGGAGGTGGGGAAGGGAGTTGAGAAGGTGAGGAGAAGGAAGGAGGGGGGAGAAAGGATGAGGGAGAAGGAAGGAGGGGAGGGAGAAGGTGAGGAGAAGGAAGGAGGGGAGGGAGAAGGTGAGGAGATGGAAGGAGGGGAGGGAGAAGGTGAGGAGAAGGAAGGAGGGGGGGGAAAGGATGAGGGAGAAGGAAGGAGGGGAGGGAGAAGGTGAGGAGAAGGAAGAAGGGGAGAGAGGCGGAAAGAAGGAAAGAGGAAAAGGGTGGGTTGGAGGAAAGGATGGAAGGGAGGAGGGTGAAAGAGAAACAGGGACGTTAGGGAAAGGAAGAGAGAAGGAATGAAGGAGAAGGTAAGGAGAGAGAGAGAGGGAGAGAGAAGGCAGTTTGCAGGAGAGAGAGGGAGAGAGAAAACAAGAGGAAGAGAGAGAAAGACGCACGAAATGATGGAAGAGGGGGAGAAGGAGAGGGAGAGAGAAAAAAGAGGAAGAGAGAGAAAGACGCACGGAATGATGGAAGAAGGAGAGAAGGAAGGGGGAGAAGGAGAGAGAGAACGAAGGCCAGGCAGCTGTTCAATCTCAGGACAGATCTCAAAAAAAAAATAAAAAAAAAATCAAAAAAGGCTGTTCAACCTGGCATAGAGCGTACCAGCCTCCCTAAATAAGGGTGTCTGATGTCAGGCTACTTGTAATCAGGGTCAAGACTACATCTGCTACATTTTCTTGCCTGTAAACTCGTACTGAAATTGTACTGTATAATTTTGGATTTTGGGGGGAACTTGAATCGTGAACTGTGATGTATAGGATTTGTTTTCTTATATATTATTATCGTAGTTATGTTTAAAACCGTATCTTTATCCTTTATATTTTATCATTATTATTGAAATCATTATCATTACCATTGTTATTAGGAGTAGCAGTAGTAGTATTATCATTATTACTGTTAATATTATTACTATTATCACCATTATTGTCATCATCATTATCATTTATTATTATTAACATAATTTTTATTATTATCATTATTATCATAATTATCATTATTACTTCCATCATTACTAACATTAACATTATCATCATATTTGTTATTATTGCTATTTCATTATTATGATTATTATCAATACTATATATATTATCATTATGATTATCATCGTCAATGCTATTATTGTTGTTACCATTATATTTACTATAGTTGTTGTTTTTGTTATTATTATTATTATTATTATTATTATTATTATTATTATTATTTTTGTTATTATTATTACTATTATTATTACTATTATCCTTATTATTATTTATCATTATTATCATTGTTATTGTTATTGTTATATTATTGTTATTATTATCATTATTATTATTATTATTTTTATTAGTATTACTATTATCATTATTATCATCATCATCATCATCCTCATCATTATTATTATCATTTTTGTTAGATTATCTATTATTATATATTATTATTAATATTATTTATTATTATTATTTCATTATCATTCTTATCATTATTTTCCATATTGTTGCTGTTTTTGTTATCATTATTATTATTATGATTAATTATTATTATTATTATTTATTATTATCATTGTTTTAATTATTATTAATATTATCATTAACATTATTATATTATTATTCCATTATATCATCACCATCATCTTCATCATCATCATTATATATTATTATTATTTTTATTATTATTATTATTATCCTTATTATAATATATTATTATTATTATTATTGTTGTTATTGTTTTATTATAAATATATCTATAATATATAAATAATTATTATTATTACTATTATTATCATTATCCTGTTTATTATTATCGTTAGTAATAGTAGTAGTAGTATTATCATTACGGCTATTACCCCTCATATTATGATTATCATCATTATTGTTATCATTATTATCATTATCATGATTTTCATTATTATTATCAATATTATTATTATTATCATCATCATTAATATTGTTGTTTTTGCCGTCGTTGTTGTTGTTGTTATCATCATCATCGTCATTATTATCATCATCTTCATCGTCATCATTATTAGTATCATCACTACTATACTTACCATAATTAATAACATTTCATTCAAAGCACCACTTGGGCTTCGGATATATATCCTGTCATGACCAGTAATGTATCTTTAATCAAACAGACAATTAACATTTTATCAGCATCCCCCCCCCCAAAAAAAAAATGATAATGATAATAATAAATAAAATAAACAAATAAATAATTAAATAAGCAAAAACAGCCAGTTACAAATCAACAGGAAAATATGTGTCATATACTCGTATGTTTCACGCCACGTAACCCGGACACATTCAGTTTGATTCAAGGTGATACATTGCTAGCATAGTGTCTTGCCTTATCAAAATTCGATGTTGTTTTGTTTTGTTTTATCTTCAACCGGTTTTGTTTTATCAATCTGGACAGGTCAAAAGGTCACGCATAGTTCCGCATCCTGTTGTCAAATTGAGAGCTTGTGTCAAAAGCAAGAGTAGTGTCAGAGTCATATGACACGTGACACCTCCCGACGCCGTCATATATCCAGATGTTGGGCTTAAGTGGTCGTCGATCGCTCTCTCTCTCTCTCTTCTCTCCTCTCTCTCTCTCTCTCTCCTCTCTTCTCTCTCTTCTCTCTCTTTCCTTTTCTCTGCTTTATTCTTTCCTTTGGCATTATTTTTCTTTTTACTATGCCTCTTTGTTTGTTCTATCATCCATTCTCTCTCTCTCCTCTCTTATACATACATAAATATATAAAAATATATAATAAAATTTATATTATATATATACATATTTATTATATATAATATATTTTATATATAATTATATATCGGGTGTGTGTGTATTTGTGTGTGGGGGTGTGTATGTGTGTGTGTTTTGTATAAATATTTATTTTAATAATAATTATATATATATATATTATATATATATTATATATAATATTTTATTATACATATTTTACACATACACACATATATATCCTCCCTCCCCATCTTCCCTCCTCTCCTGTCTGGTCTTCTTTCTCCCCGTGTAACCCTCTCTCTTCCGCTCTCCCTCCGCCTTCTCTCTCGGCCCCCCTGAGCTACTCTAGTGCCACCATTGGCACCATATGGCGGCACTCCCTGGCCCTTCTCCTTATCCTCTGATCCCTCGGCTGTTTAGTCTAATCCTCTGAGTGTGAATTTCTCGTATTCAAATAATTTACTGCTTTTATGTTCTTCTCTTCCTCTCTTCCCCTTTCTTCTCTCCTCTTATTCTACTGTGCCATTCTTGGCTTTATTTTTCTCTTTTTTTTCTCTCTCTCTCTCTTCCTGTGCATGTCTTTTATTCTTTTTTTTCCATGATGTTCTTTCTATTTATACCCTTCGTATTTTCTTCGGGATGTTCTCATTTTCTTTTTTCTTTTGTTTCCATTTTCTCTTCCTCCTTGTCATTACTTCTTTATTCACCTCTACCCTCTATCATTCTTCTTATTATTATTATTGATTTCCTCCTGTCTCCTTTCTACTATTACTCTACCTTCTCTCTCCACTTTCATCCCTTTCCCCCTCCCTTCCCCCCTCCTTTTTTCCTCTGTTCCTCCCCCCCTCCCCTTTCCTTACCTCTCTTCCTCCTCTTCACCTCTTTCCTTTTCCCCCTCCTCTTCTTCCTTTCCTTACCTTTCCCTCTTTCTCCCTTCCTTCTCCTCTCCCTCCATCTCCTCTTCCCTTCCTCCCTCCTCTTCCTCCTCCTTCACCTCTCCTCCTCCTCCTCCTCCTATCCACTTTCCCCCTGTCCTCCTCCTCCTCCTCTTCTCTCCTCCTCCTTCCTCCTCCTCCTCCTCCTCTTCTTCCTCCCCCTTCCACCTCTTCCTCTTCCTCTTCACTTCTCCTATCCTCCTCCTCCTCCTCCTCCTCCTCCTCCTCCTCATGACTTCTTTTCCCCCCCTCCTCCTCCTCTCCTCCTTTCCCTTTTCCTCCTCCTCCTCCTCCTCTTCTTCATCTCCCCTCCTCTTTTCCCCCCACCTCCCTCCTCTTTCTTTTCCCTTTCTCCCCCTCCTCCTCCTCTCCTGTCCCTCCTCCGCTCTTCTTTCTCCTTTCCCCCTCCTCCCCTCTCCTTCTCTTCCTCTCCTCCTCTTCTTCCTCCTCTCCCTTTTTCCCTCCTCCTCCCTCCTCCTCTTCTTCTTCCTCTTCCTCTTCCTCCTCCTCTCATCCTTTGCTCTTCTTTCTCCCCCCTCCTTTCCCCCTTCCTCATCTTCTTCTTCCTCTTCTTCATCCTTCCCCTTTTCCCTCTCCTCTTCTTCTTCTCCTACTTTCCCCCTCCTCCTTTCCTTTCCCCCCTCTCTTTTCTCCTCCTCCCCCTCCTCCTCCTCCTCCTCCTCCTCCTCCTCCTCCCCCTAACCTCCTCCTTCTTCTCCTGCTTCTCCTCCTCTTCCTCCTCTTCCTCCTCCTGCATCTCCTCCTCCTCCCCCACCACCACCACCTCTTTCTCCTTCTCCTCCTCCTTCTCCTCCTCCTCCTTCTCCTCCTCCTCCTCCTCCTCCTCCCCCTAACCCCCTCCTTCTTCTCCTGCTTCTCCTCCTCTTCCTCCTCTTCCTCCTCCTGCCTCTCCTCCTCCCCCACCACCACCACCTCTTTCTCCTCCTCCTCCTCCAACTCCTCTGAGAAAGCATAGGGTGGCACCAGGTGGCACTCTGAAGTTGGCATTCGTCCAGGTCTCTGTCTTTTTAATCTCTTAAACGATTTTACGCAGAAGGTAAAAACTGTTTTCGTAGGAATTGTAACTTTCTTACTTTTCGTTTTTTTTTTTTCTCTCATTGGCAATATTGATCCTGTAGTGTGTGTGCTGGGCTGGGCAGGGTGTGTGGTGGGGGTGAGGGTTGGGGGGTATGTGTGTGTGTGTGTTTTGTTTGTGTGTGTGTGTGAGTATGTGTGTGTGTGTAAGTGTGTGTGTTCTGTTTGTGTGTGTGTATGTGTATGTGTTCTGTTTGTGTGTGTCTGTGGGTGTGTGTGTGTTCTGTTTGTGTATGTGTGTGTATGTGTGTGTGTGTTCTGTTTGTGTGTGTGTGTGTGTGTGTGTATGTGTGTGTTCTGTTTGTGTATGTGTGTGAGTGTGTGTGTGTTCTGTTTGTGTGTGTGTGTGTGTGTGTGTGTTCTGTTTGTGTGTGTGTGTGTGTGTGTGTGTGTGTGTGTGTGTGTGTGTGTGTGTGTGTGTGTGTGTGTGTTTGTATATGCTTAGTTTGTATATTTCGTTTGTGTGTGTGTGTGTGATAATAATGATGCTACTACTATTAATGATAATAATAACAATGATAATGATAATAATAATAATAAAAATTATAATAATAATAATAATGATAATAATAATAATAATAATAATAATAATAATAATAATAAT
>NC_061858.1:16183462-16188462 GCF_019202785.1 Penaeus chinensis
ACGGAGAGGAGAGAGAGACGGAAGGAGAGAGAGAAGGAAGGAGAGAGAGAAGGAAGGAGTGAGAGATGAGGCAGGTGACCGGGGGATGGGAGGAGAGGGGGGCGGGGGAGGGGAAGCAAGCTAACGGATCTTTCGTTGATGAGAGCGATAAAACCCAGCCTGTGACTGATCTCTCGGGCCAAACTGATGAAGGATATTGTTGTTGAAAGCTTGAGAAATGACACTTGCACGGACTCATGAAAGCACAGGGGTGGATGTGTTCAGACGGGATACACAAAGACGATCTAATAAATTTCAAGCACACATACACACACACACACGTACACGCACACGCACACGCACACACACACGTACACGCGAGCGCACACGCACACACACACACACACACACACACACACACACACACGAAATAATGTATTTTTTTATATCATGCATCAGCTTTAGTTTCATGTAAGATAACTTTGACTAGTATTTAACAACAAAAATAAACATGAAGACATTTACAAGTTATTTTTTATCATATCTTCACTATGGACAATTCACGACCTAAAAGAAAAAAAGAAAAAACAAAAAAACAAAAAAAAAAACAAAAACATATATCATTAAAATTTTCCCTCAATTCTCTACCACTGCAGATTTAATCAACTTCTCTTGACCTCACATTTCAGATATCTATGACCTTTGACCCCATCGACACTACAGGATAAGGATGAGAAAGGGGGGATAGGAGAATAGGAAGGTCAAAGTTCAAACAAAGAGTCAATCATTGTTGGATAAAAGGATAACAATAACTGTGAAAATTGGCTGGATTGTTATCAAGTGTGTTCGTATTGGAAGGATTTAGAGCAGGGAGACAGGCAGCCTTTCTCAGTTACAGATATCATGATCGTCAGGACTATGATTATCTTGTTTTATTATCATTATTGTTGCTTTTGGAGTTGTTATTATTATTATTATTGTTATTATCATTATTATCATCATTATCATTATTATTATTATCATCATTATTATTATTGTTATTATCATTATTATCATTATTATTATTATTACAATTATTATTATTATTATTAATATAACTACTATTATTATTATCATTATTATTATTGTTGTAATTGTTATTGTTATTATTGTTGTAATTGTTATTATTATCATTGTTGTAATTGTTATTATTATCATTGTTGTAATTGTTATTATTATTATTATTACTAGTATTATAATTATTATTATTATTATAATTATTATTACTATTATTATTTTCTTTATCGTAAATAAATCTTTTATCATCGTCATCATCAATATTATCGTTATTACTATTATTATTATTATTATTATTATTATTATTATTATTATTATTATTATCATTATTATTATTATTATCATCATTATTATTGTTATTATTATTAATATAAATATATTATTATTTTTTATTATTATTATTATTAGCATTATCACTAATATCATTATTATTATTATTATTATTATTACTATAAATTACTGTTATTATATTGTTACTATTAATCACTGTTATTATATTATTTTTCTTTTACCGTTATTATCATAAATGTTATTTTTATTATTTATATTATTATCATTATAGTTGTTATTATCATTATCATCATCATCATCATTATTATTATTATCATTATTATTATTATTATTATCATCATTATTATTATTATTATTATTATCATTATTATTATTATTATTATTATTATTATTATTATTATTAATATTATAATTAATAATATTGTCATAGTTATCATCATCATCATCACCATCATCATCATCATCATCATTATAAAATGTACAACAAAGATAAATACATTTATTGGCGAGTAATCCAATATATACGTCGATCAAATAATGCAATTCATGAAATTGGTAATTACATTATCAAAATCTAATTGAGTTTTCCATTTCCCTTTTAATCTAACAATAGGCATTAATTCTTCATATCTTTCCTCTATCTCTTCTTTCTCCTGATATTCTCTTGTCCCCTTTTCGTCACCCATTTCTTTCCTATCTTTGTGTGTTTTCTCTATATATTTTTATCACCATTTTCTCTCTATTCCCACTCTTTGTCTTCCTTTCTTTTTATTCATCTTTTCCCTTTCTTACTCTTCGATCTTTATTGTTTTTGTTTTATGTTTTATTTAGTCATCTTGTCTCATTTCTTCCTCCCTTTTTGTCTTTTATCCTCAGTTATATCCTCTTCTCTTTTTTCCTTTTATCTCCTTTTCGTAAATGCCTTCTCTGCTCCTTTACTTTTTTGGCTAACGCTCTATCTTCTCTTCCTCTTTCGTCTTCTCTCATGTCTTCCATTCTGCATTTTTCTTCCTTCAAACCTTTTCGTCTCTCTTCCGTTTCCCTTTCGTATCAATCTCTCCCTTCTAACTCCTTTTCTTCCTCCCCTTATTATTTTCTTTATCCTCCTATTCCTTCTTTCCTCTTCTATTTTGTATTTTCTCTTCTTTATTTTCCTTTCCTCTTCTTCTCCCCATTCACCTTTTATATGTTCCTCTCCTCTCTTTCGTCCACAATTTCTCTGTTCCTCTCCTTTTTTTCTTCGACCTTCTTTTATGTTTCTCTTCTCTCATTCCTCCTTGTTCTCTCCGTTCCTCTTCTCTCTTCCTCAACTTTTTTATCCGTTCCTCTTCTCTCTTTCTCTCTTTCTCATTTCCTTATCTTCCCATCTCCTTTCCTCTCCCCTTTCCCCTCTCCCCTCTACGCTGGACGGTAAGTGTCACTCCCTCCGCCTTTCCGTGACCTGACCTGACCTCTCGTGCCCGGGCTCGTGTTTGGCTGAGGTTTAATCTCCGTGACCTCACACCCAAGCCGGAAGCAGGGTCAGGGAACATCATTAGCCAAGGGGATACGAAATTTAATTAATGATTATTCATGAAATTACCAATTGGTTTATCTTCTGTGATGGGTAAGTTTACGGGGATTGAGAAGTAGGTGAGGAAGTTAATGAATGGTTGATAAGGTAAGAAAAAATAATGAAAATAATGGAAAAAAGGAGGTGGGGATAGATGACAAGGAAAGAAATAAACAAACAGAAGAACGCATGAAAGCTAAACACGGAAATCGCATTTGCCTGGGATACCCCCCTCCTCCTTCCCCACCCTTACCCCCCCCTCTCTTTCTCTCTCTCCTCCCCCCCTTCCCCTGCTCTTCATCCTCCTCCCTCTCCAACCATAACCCCCCTCCCATTCTCTCTCTTTCCCCCCTCCTCCGCCTCCTCCTCTTTCCTACACCCGTTCCATTTCCTTTCCCTCTCTCTCTCTTCCTCCTTCTCATACCCCCTTCCTTCCTTCGTTTGTCTCCCCTCCCCTCTCTTCCTCCCTCTTCTCTCCCCATATTACTTCTCCCTCCTCCATCATCTTCCCTTTCTTCCTTCTCCTCCTCATCTCTCCATCATCATCATCATCTTACACACGCCTTCCATCCTTCATCCTCCTCCTCTCTGTCTCCACCTTCTTTCCTCTTAACCCCTCTCCCACTCCCTCGCTCTTCCTCCCTCACTCCTGTGGTTATTCTTATACATTTTTTTTCAGTGGAATGAATGTTATTTCACTTTTGTATCTTTTCATTTTCATTTCATTTCTTTTTCATTTTCATTTTCATTGTTATTGTGTATCTCATCTTCTTTCACTTTTATATAATGGTTGTAATTTACCTTCAGTGTCATGTTCTTGAACTCTCTTTCCTATTTCATCTTTTCATTACTTATCCGTATCAATTATAATGCAATTACCATTATCATTATTCATAATCATCCAGATACGTATCGATTAACTTCAATTTATCAATCTATTACATATATATCTATGTTTATATGTCTATCTATCTATCTAACTATCTATCTATCTATCTATCTACCTACCTATCTACCTACCTACCTACCTACCTACCTACATATCTATCTACCTACCTATCTATCTATCATTTTGATCTATTCCCATATATTACTTTACAACAGCTGTTATTTCTCATGCATCCTTTCACCGATACCTAAAGTAGATATAATTGATTGAAACAATAGACGTTAAATGATAGGAGGGGGAGGGGGGGGTGATACGGGGTGGGGGGGAGTGACTGTGCAGCAAGAACATGATTGCATGACGAAAGCAGTCAGCTGTTGTTGTCGCCGTTGTTAATATTTTCTTTGTTTCATGTTTCTGTTTTTGTTGTTGTTGTTGTTGTTTTTCATTTGTGTTCACTTAGTTTCTTTTTCTTTTCTTTTCTTTTTCATTTTCTTGTCTTTGTCTCTTACACTACATATATCATTAAGTATATCATTATTTATACGTGTCTGTGTGAGTGCATGCACGAGTCTGTTTATGTTTTTGTTTTATATACTGTATATTTCATTCGTTTGATAGTATTTACCTAGCTCTATCTATCTATCTATCTATCTATCTATTTATCTATTTATTTATTTAACTATATGTCTCTAGTAGTCTATATATCTATATATTTATCTTTCTATATAAAAATACACATATATGCCTATCTCTCTCTCTCTCTCTCTTTCTTACTCTCTCTCTCTCTCTCTCTCTCTCTCTCTCTCTCTCTCTCTCCTCTCCCTCTCTCTCTCTCCTCTCTTCTCTCTCTCTCTCTCTCTCTTTTGTCTGTCTAGAGAGTAAGGCAGATGAGCAAAGAACAGAGAAAGAAAATAAGCTGATAGAAAGAAAGAGAGTAAAAAAAAAAAAAAAACGACAAATAGAAGGAATGGAGAAGAAAAGGAAGAGAGAGAAAGAAATAATACGAGACACTCCCCCCCCCCCCCCCCCATCCTTATGGCGAGCGTGGGAAACTTAGCAACCCCGTTTGTGCAGGGAAAAATAAGCCTGTTTGCGTCTCATTATTATTGTTTCGGGGGGATGTTAAGCTATACGAAATATAACATACACTGAGATTATCATAAGCTATTCTTAGAGCGAGGAAAGTGTTGTTCAGATGTAATGAGTAGGTTAAAAGTTTGTATATATACAGAG
>NC_061858.1:16195962-16200290 GCF_019202785.1 Penaeus chinensis
AACCAGAGGTCATGTTTATACAAGGACTGTTACACGAGCAGTAAGTCCCTTCTTTTGGCCAGTATTTTTATAGTTCTAGATCTAGCATTCCTTTTTCTGAATTGTGAACGTCACGTTTATGCGATAGTATCCGTTGCGCTAAATTAGATGTTCGATGATGCGGTTCTTCAAGTTTCGTAAGGTGTCTTAGAATGCTATGGAGGAAGTCACCCCTGCTCGTTTATTGACGACCGTTTAGCAGTGCCAGCGCGGTAGATCTCCTTTGTGAAAGCGAACGTCATTAAAAGATCCTCCACAATAAAACTCATTTTCTTTGTTCAACGTAGCGCGTTGGTGTTAATTTTTCGTTTACTGACTCGGTCGGTTAAACGTTGGTAAACCTATCGTATTATATCCCTGTCCACGTTATGAAACCGAAATTTTAGCTTGGTTTATTGTTTGCTACCATAACCCCGGCGCTAATATTGTTTAGAATATATTTAAGGTCTTGATAGTTTCATGGCGAAGCCTATACAATTCCTCGTTTGTAGTTTTAACTACCTATAAAGGTGTTATGTTAAAATCGATTCTTGATTTTATTTGACGATTTAAAGGCTTACCCGACGGTATTTTTTGGCCACCAAATCACTTAAACGCAATTGGACATTTTAAATTACCAAAGCCGACAAAGGTAATAACGTTGTATATTGTATAAATCAGATTATATAAGCAACGCTCTTTCCCTCCTGAACGACGGATCAAAGTATCAAAAAACTGCGCTCTAACCCTTACCCATCAGTCACAGAATCTTTTCGTAAAAAGGCCTCAAGGCGTATTGCTGCTTAATGTCGACCCCAAATTTTTCGATCGGCTTTTTAGAACGATTATTCCCTCCATTCCGTATTTTTATGGCCTTCCTAAAACTCACATAAGGGTTGTCCCTCTAAGGCCTATAATTTTCGTCTTGCATCTCAGTTACCCGTCCTTTAGGACTCTTGGCTAGCGGAGGGTTCTATCTCCTTTTATGGGATCATTCTCTGATAGTCAATTAAACATTCTATGGATTTCATGGATGGGTTAGAACTTGCCGCAGCACGGTAAGGTATTAGTGAGTTTTGACGTAGTTTCCCTTTTTTTTAGGAAAATGGCCCCCTCCCCTTTTGCGAATGGGTTTGTTTGGGGAATTTTTTTTTTGGAAAAGAAAAACTTTATTTTAATTTTAAAGGGGAGAAAGTTTTTTCCCTTTTTAATTCCCGGGTTCAAATTTTGGTTTTTTTCCGGGGCCCCATCCGTTTTTTGGTTTTGTGTCTCAAAATAATGTCTTTATTTTTGACGGCGGTTTTTATAAAAAAAATAAAGGGTATCGCGAGGGGAATGGGGTTTAAGCCCGGTTTGCTTGCAAATTTAAAATATGGATTGTTTGAATCTAAACCCCTTTCCTCTATTCTCCCCCCCGACACGATTTGGTTCCGTTAGGTTAAAGACATTTTTTCTTTGGGGCAAGAAAAAACCTTTTTAAAGACTTTAAACGATTTTTTTCGGTAAACTCAATAACCTCGCCCCCGACTTTTAAATTTTTAAAAGTTGAAGGGGGAAAAATTCAGGAAAATTTTGTCTTTTCCCTCGACGCCCTTTTTTTCAATAAAAAAGGGGCCCCCGTTAAAATTTTTGGGTTTTCCCGAAAAACCTACACACACCCCAAATTACCTTCATTTTTTCTCAAATTCCCCCGTTGTATGTTAAAAAAGTCTTTGTCTCGCCCAGGGTTTTCTGAGAGCATATAGGATTTGTGATAATAAAATTTATCGATCAAAAAAATTGACTTTCATTTTTTGATACTTTTTCTCAAAAATTGGGGTTTCCCCCCTCGTTTTTTCTTAAAGAAAGGCTATTTTTCTGCGAGAGGGAAAATTTTTTAAAAACCAAAACCCTAATACAAACGGGAATAGGGGACAATAATTTTTTTAATCATTCCGTAAAACCCCGCCCCCTCGATGAAAAAAGGGACACTTGTTTAAAGGCTTTGGAATGATATTTTTTTTTACGTACCCGAAAAACACGTTGGTAATATTTTTGGTTAAACCCCAAGGGACTAGTGGTGCTCGGGACTTTTCTCCCGGTTTTTAAAATATACCCTGTAATGTTTCCCCCCAAAATTTTTACATAGGAGCCCGGGCCCAGAGCTTTTGAAAAAAAAAATAATAAACCCAAAAACTTTGACGTCAATATCTAGAGTTCCCAAATGGGGTGTTTCTTTTCTTTTTTGCGTGATAAGGTCACCAGTTAACTAAAAAAAAAACGCAAAAATTAATTCATAAATCACAACTCGTACGAAAGGAAAATGTTAGAACCCTTAAAATTTTAAAAAAATCCCTTTTTTAACTTGGGGTGCGGGTCAATGGGGCTTGGGATACCTTACCTCCTCGTTAGTTAGCAAAGCCTTCCCCAGCCCTCTTCGCCCTTTTGGCCCCTCGTCCTGAGCCCTATTACTCTTTTTCCGTTCTGTCTCCCCCAATCACTATATTTCTTGTCAAAATTCTTCCTTGTACCCCCTTTTTGGGGGATCATTCGTCTGAAGAGGAACCCCGTGGGGAAAAGTTCCCAAAAGTACTTTTCCAAATTTTTTTTTATTTTTCACTTTGGCTTTTTTTTTCCTTTTTTTTTGTAAAACCCTTTTTTGTTTTGTCTTTGTGTCATATTTTATTATATATATATTATATTTAAAAATATATATACATATAATTTGTCCGGCCTTTTTCCAAACTATCTTTTCTTATGTTTTGGGGTTTTTTTGTTGGTTTGTTTTTTAACTGTTTGTGTATTTGTTGGGGGTTTTTTTGGGTTTTTATGATAAAAATATCTACATTTTAAAAATTTTTTTATGTTATAAATTTTATGGGGTGTGTGTTTTGTGTTAATAATTATAATTTTATATTTTATATATAATATTCATAAACTCTTCCCTCGTTCTAAAAATATGGTAAAATTTTTGTTTCCCCCTACGCTGTATTGTGTTTTAAATTATACATGTTTTGCATTGCCTTTTGGAATAAAAAAGAAAAAAAGAAAACCCTTTTTTTATTTTTTTTTTATTGGGGGAAGTTGTTACTAAGGAGGAAAAAAAATCCTCTTGAATGTTTTTGGGGTTTTAAAATTTTGGAAAAAACAAAAACAAGGGAATTTGGGGGAAAAGTTTTGAATGATTTTATAAATATATAAATAAAAAATATATTTTATATATATTTTAAAATATATTATATATATTTATAATACTAACCGAGAGAAGAGAGAGGGAAAAAAGAGAGAGTAGGGGAGGGGAAGGGGAAAGGGGAAGAGGGGGAGGGGAAGAAGAGAGAGAGAAAAGAGAGGGGAAAAGAGGGAATAATTTTGAAAAAACCCGGTTTAGATGTATAGAAAAAAAACAAACGCACAAATTTTTGACCCGAAAAAAATTTAAATTTCCCAAAGGGACAAAAAACAAACGACACGCACATATACAGCCACAAAAAAAAAAAAAAAAAAAAATAAACCCCAAAACACATAACACCCCAAAACACACCCACCACACACACACACACAAAACACAACACACACAAAACAAAAACAACCACACAAAAAACCCCACAAAAAAACACACCCCACACACACAAACACAACAAACACGCACACACACAAAAAACCCCACACCACACGCACATACACACCTAAAATCCACACCAAAAAAAACCAAAACTTCACCCCCTATCTATTGTCCTTTCACTCCCCTTTCACTCTTCCTCCCCTTTCTTCCTAAACTTTGAATACCTAAGCTCCTCCTTTCTATTTTCTAGCCCCTCCCCCCCTTACCTTTTTAACGCTTCCCTTCCCCCCAAACCCTTTTCCTTCCTCTTCCTTCCCCTTTCCATATCCTTGCCTTCCTTCCCCTCCTCCTCCCACCCCTACCATCTTTCCTTCTAATCCTCCATCCCTAGCTTGTTTCATTCCCCCCTTCCTTCCCCTCCCTCATCCTCATCTTCCTCCCTTATCCCCTTCCCATTCCCATCCCATCTCCCCTATCCCTATCGTCTACTTCTACCTTTCTCTCCATGCCACCCCCCTGCTCCCCCCCTTTCTCCCCATGCCCCTCCCCCCTTCCCTCCCCTCCCCCTTTATCCCCCCAAAAGGGGCCCCCCCCTCTCCTTCCCCTCCCCTTTTTTCCCCCAAATTTCCCCCCCCCTTCCTTCCCCCCCTTTTTTCCCTTTCCCCATCCCCTTCCCCCTTCCTCTTTAACCCCCCCCCCCCTCCCCATCCCTTTCCCCTCCCCTTTTTTTCCCCCCTGGGTTTCCCCCCCCTTCCCCAGATAAGCGTTA
>NC_061858.1:16225390-16230390 GCF_019202785.1 Penaeus chinensis
ACTCTTCTTTGTCGCTTATCGTTATCTTCTGTTACCCGGAATGATAATAATAATAAAACTATTAATCAATGTATTCATGATGATGGTGGTCATGATAATAACACCGTCCGCAGAAGTAGCAATAACATTAATAAACGAAAACAATGATAACATTAATGTCAATAAGAGAGAGAGAGAAAAAAAAATACACTGCTTAATTCCAGCCTTTTTAATCCAAAAATGACCAACTCCAGTCAAAGTTCACTCCCGCCCACACTCGCCGCCCACGTCTACCAACACACTCCGGTCGCCGCCCACCTCCGCGCAAACGTTGTGTGTGGGTGCGAAGGCCGTGGGGATTGGGCGTCGAGAGGCATATTAGGAACTGTCCTTGAGGGGAGGGGGGGGGGGGTGAGAGGGGGTAGGAAGGATGGAGGGAGAAGGGGGGGGGGGGGTGAGTGGGGTGATGAAGGAGAAGAAGGGAGATGGGAGGAGGAGAAGAAGGAGAAGTGAGGATGAGGGGGATGGGGGGAGAGGAAGGGGGTGGAAGGGAGAGAGGGAGGAGGAGAGAGGAGGTAGAAGGAAGGGGAGGAGGAGAGAGGAAGTAGAGGGAAAGAGAGGGGGAAGAAATGGGAGATGAAGGAGAGAGGGAGAGGAAGAGAGATGGGGAAAAGAAGGGTGGGAGAGATAAGGAAGTCAAAGGAGAGGAAGAGAGAAGAAGAGAAGGATAAGGGAAAAAAAACACGTGAGGGAGAGATAATGGGAGATGTAGAAGAATGAGAGGAGGGAGAAGTGAGGAATGAAGGAGAAGAGAGAGTGTAAGAACAGTGAGAGGGTACGTGATGGGACAGGGGGGGAGGGGGAGGGGAGGTCTCAGCCGGGCGTGTGGGCGTGGGCGAGGTGTGCCCCGCCGCCCGTCCGCCCGCACCCGCATCCGCACTGAGTCATCCGCCGGCAGGTATCTGTCTACCTACCCAAGGGCGCTCCGGCTTTTCCACGCCCACGGATCTGTCAGCTGATGGGGGTGGGGGGAGGATGACGTAGGAGGGTGGAGTCACTTAGGAAAACAGATTGTGAAAAATGGTTAAGAATTGGGGTGTGAGGAGGTGGAGGAGAGGGGGCAAAGAGGATTTATCTTTACTAAATGGGTAGAGATGGGAATATAGTGGGCGTAGGACTGCGTAGGGGTTGAAAGTAAGAGGTGGGGATAGGCAGAGGGAGGGGGGACACCTTCGCCTTTATCTAGAGTGCATAGCAAGGGCAGGGCAGTACCTTCTCAGTGCAGAATATGAGATGATCGTAATATTTAACAGCCGTTGCTTTGTTTCTCTTTCGTTCTCCATCTCCCGGTTATTATTTTCTGTTTATTCATCCGCCTACGTCTCTATCCATGCTTTTCTGTGTCTGTTCGTCTATCTGCTTAACTCCAACAAGACGTATTTGCCTTGTTGAATCCCGAAAGACTAATGTATATTTCCAGGAGGCAAAACGCTTTCACTTATAAACACTAACACACGCATTTGAACAAAAATGACACGCGTTAATCATACAACACATCGCTTTAATTTCAAAAGCTATTAATACGAATGAAAAGAACAGCCATCAGATCACCGAGTACTAACAATTAAATGTCACACGAAGGAAGTTGCAATATAAAGTTGCCCAAATAAGGAACTTGTTTTGAAAGCTGTTTTGCAGGTCAAAAATCACCGCTTGCTTTTTTTTTTTTTTTTTTTAACTCTTTCGCTTACTTAAAGGAGCTGTTTATGGCTACTCGCTTCTTAATATGGAATGGGTTTTGTCGTTAACCTCTCGAAAGGGGGTTATCTCTCTTATCCTATAACTATAAATGTTTGAGGCAATTTCACTGATGCATGTAGGGCCTATATAGTACTCTTGAATCTTTTAATCTCTCTTTTTTCTTCGGATCATTTTTTTCTGAATTCATCTTGACTCTATTTTTTGATGTCTGAATATGCTTCTAACTAATTTTCTATCAGCCTGTTTGTCTGTCTATCTGCGTACCTGCCTGACTCTCTGCATGTCTGTCTGTCTCAGAGAGAGAGAGAGAGAGAGAGAGAGAGAGAGAGAGAGAGAGAGAGAGAGAGAGAGAGAGAGAGAGAGAGAGAGAGAGAGAGAGAGAGAGAGAGAGAGAGAGAGAGAGCGAGAGAGAGAGAGAGAGAGAGAGAGAGAGAGAGAGAGAGAGAGAGAGAGAGAGAGAGAGAGAGCGAGAGAGAGAGAGAGAGAGAGAGAGAGATGAAAAAGAAAAAGTTAACAGATACAGATACAGGCCTGTTTTCTCTTTCTCGTCCTCTCTCCTGCCTAAACCTTCCCCAGATGTCAAATGTCAAGTCAAACTTCCATTTTCATGGGAAAACAAACCCGTTTGAATTCTTCTATTTCCAGAATACCATCATTATCATCTTTCTATTCAAACGTTTTCACCGCCATTTTCTCTCGTCTTGAGACACTTCCCATAACCGTAATGAGAACTATAAATAAAACTTTGCAATTCATATGCAATTGAAACAATGAAGGTTACACCGTGGCGAGCGAACCAAGCTGGGACGATAGGGTTAAATGCTTACTGGACGGACACGTGAGATTCGGCCTTATTGCGCCGGGGGGATAGCACGTTCTTCCGACGCCGTGACCTTATAAGGGTCGATCGAGTAAGTGCGACCTTACCCCCCCTTTAACCCCTCCCTCAGACTTGGGGGGGGGGGGGGTAGCTAAGGAAGGGCAAGGGGTATGTCTCCTATTTGGATATTGCTTGTTTATTTATTATTTTGCGATGAAAATAGAATCAACAATTCAGTGTTTTGTTCGTAGGGAAATAAAGTTAACAAACAGAATAGACTGATTGTCAAAATCGTCGAGACAAAACAATCTATATATAACGTATCAAACAGGTGTGTGTGATTGTGTGTAGATTAGCACTCCACTCCCCTCCCCCCCCCCTTCCACCCTTGCCCCTCTCCCTCCTTATTCTCATCCCCATCCCACCACCTACTCCTCCCCCCACCCCCCTCCATCACCTTCACCTGACCACCTCCCTCGCCCCCCCCCCTCGAAAAACACCTTTATTTAAACTCGAAATGTTGCGGTCATACAATATACTCGATCCTGTATGACAGCCATCGCAAGAGGCACCCTCTTCCCTCCCTCCCTCTTTCCCTCCCTCTCTCCTCCTTCCCTTTTCCCTTCGTTCCTCCCTCTTTCCCTCCCTCCCCCTCCTTCCCTCTTCCCTTCGTTTCTCCCTCCCTCTCTCTTTCCCTCCCTCTCTCCTCTCCTTCCCTTTTCTCTTCGTTCCTCCCTCCCTCCTCCTTCCCTCTTCCCTTCCTTCCTCCCCCCTCCCTCTTCCCTTCCCTCCCCCTCCTTCCCTCCCCCTCATGGGTCCCTCACTCCTTCCCCTCTCTCTTTAATGGCACCTTCTCCCTCACCCCCCCACCCCCTCTCATGGCACTTTACCCTTCCCATCCTCCTCCCCCTTCCCCTCCCTCCTCCCTCTCTCTCTCATTGCACTGCAAGATGATTACAATTGCACGCAACTCTTGTTTGTTAACTAGACTCGCGCATCGTTTCATGATTACTGAATATCGTGTCATCGCTAAGTTTGACATCTACGTGTGACTTGTATTGCTTTTACGCGTTTGTTTTGTTGCAAATGTCAGTGTGCATGATGATAACATTGCAACTCGGGGATTGATACCATAAACCCCATTAAATATACAGTAAAATATAAAGGTATAAAGTAATAAATAAAATTACATCATACAACAAAACTTAATATATTAATCTCACTCAACCTAATACAAAACCTTGCATTAACCATTTATATTCCAGGAGCTGTCCATACAAAAAAAAAAAAAAAAAAAAAGACTAACGTGAGCCATTCTAGGGGAGGACAGCTGGCACGCAATCAGTTTAAAAGTCGCCTCCAGATGGCACCGGTGCACCCGAGACTCGTCCCTACCTGTGACTCACCACCTGACACCCTCTTCCCCCCTTCCTGTCCTCCTTCTCTCCACCCCTACCCCCTTCTTGTCTTCCTTCTCCCCCTCCTCCCCCTTCCTGTTCTTATCCCCCCTCTTCTTCCCTCTCTCCGACACTCTTCTCCTCTACCGGCATCCTCCATCTCTCTCTTTACACTTCCTTACACACTCGTACGTTTACAAACACCTGTTTTCGAAAGTTATTGTAAGTTATTGGTATTTTCACTTTCTCGCCTTAGATATTGCTATACTTTCTTTCCTAATGCATTTTTATGTTTCGTTTTTATGTGCTTTATATTAAAATTAGTCTATTCAACACATCAACCTATCCATTATTTTCCACCAACATTATCTTTATAATCCCAAAGCATCTTAAGAACACACAAAAAAATCAAATACTCTAAGGAAATTGTCCCCTTGTGGTCCTCTCTATTAACCCCGGCTGTCGACCCACATACCCACGTCTGTGACAGCATAAGACAGCGGCCTGGGTAACCAAACATGGACCTGAGTGCTCCCGAGTAACAGCTGTTTGCGTTATGTTTTTTTCTTTTCACAAATGACAGCGATAGAAGGCTTGCTGTTGCTTTGATCATGGGGGGGTATGAACGTAAGAAGGATAGTGATTTTTTTTTTTTTTTTATAAAATGTTTTTGGTTTTAATTTTCGTATGGTATTACCTTCTATTTAATATTGTTCTGCATCGAGTGCAACAAACTGGAGGCCCTAAACAGGAAAAGTAACATTGCTTGAATGATAAAACGTTAGATAATAAAAAAGTACAGTTATCTCTTTAAAACTTTTATCTTGATACTTTCATGATGGTCTGTCACACCTGCATTATCAACATCAACATAATCACGTGTTTTCTTTTAGACTGATGATTAAAGAGCATTATTCTTGCACAGAAAATCCAAATGAGACGTGGAAGCTCGAGAGACAGTCACAGACAGACGCATAAAATGAAATTCAAAGTATAAGAATTTTCTTGCGAAGTTGATTTACATAGGCCCTACTTACGGTAGC
>NC_061858.1:16237890-16242890 GCF_019202785.1 Penaeus chinensis
TAAGATTTCTTCCAAAAACGAAACAATATTAATTCTTCAGGAAAAAAAATACGCGATCTCCTTTGGGGTTAGTGGTTGGGGGGGGGGGGGGGGGGGAGCCTCTCGAGAGCATAATTTTAATGCAATGGTTTTACGGACTAATTATGCACGCAGACTTTTACGAGGACAGTTGGTTCTTGAAAAAACAACGAGAAAGCTGGCAGAAAAAAATACCAGAAAATAAAATTCATTTCATCGTGGTATAGAGGTAGAGGTATATAATAACCATCATCACCAGTATCATTTTCAAAAGAATGATTATGAAATTATAATGAAAACAAATGAAAAACAGTCCAGAGCAAGAAAGAAAATCATAACTTAACACATCCGAAAACTTAAAACATCGCATCTTTGAAGAACGGGACTGAAAGACCATTTTTGTTGTTGTTTTTTTCTTCGTTTTTAAGACTCTAGCTAAGTATCCGATAAGATCCTCCTGGACATCATACTAAGAACATATCCTCTCAAACGTCAACATAGCTCGAAAGAAAAACATTTTTCTAGTATGCTAGGCAAATTCGTGTTGTTATTACACATGTCCTCATGTGCGTTTGTATGTATTCTGTACATTAGGCATACTATACTTGTATGTTCTCTGTTCGATGAGTTTTATACTATATGGGGAATAGTATAACGTTATCTTTGTTTACCGTACTATCATGGAGTATAATTCATCTGAGAAATTGTTGAATTCTGCTTTCATTTTTCGTTGAATAACAACATCAACAATGACAACAATGACGACAACAGCAACAATAAAAATTATCAACAACATCGACAACAGCAAAAACAATAACACCACCATGACCAAGCAGCTGATTGGAAAGTCGTCTAACTTGCAATCCTGAATCCTAATCTCTGCGTGGTGCTTAGGGATTGGGGGGGGGGGGGTACACATAAAGTACCGAGACAACTTGGTAAGGATTTGGACAACCACGCACAGCAGCACAGAATGCTTGCGGTATGCGGGTGGAGCAGAGGTGGGGAGGAGAGGGGAAGGGTGGAGAGGAGAGGGGAGAGGTGGGGAAGAGAGGGGAGAGGGGACGGAGGGTATATCAACCGACCAATCACGACACAGCAGCATGTCGCAGCAGTTACAACTGTAATGACTTGGCGTGCCTTACCGGCTTTCCTGAGAGAATGTGTAAGATTGTAATCTGCCGGAAAATCCATCAGTCTGGATGTCGGAAGCCAGTGATTAAAGCCAAGTAGGGCAGTGTGTTTTGGGGGGGCGAATTAGGTTCCCTTTGGAGGGAGGTCAATGATGTGGGAGCGAAGGAGGGAGAGAGTGAGAGGGAAAGAGAGGGAGAGACGGAGAGAGGGAGAGCAAGGGAGAGAGGGATAGGGAGAGGGGGAGAGAAAGAGCGAGAGATATAAAAAGGGAGGGAGAAATGACGAGGGAGGGGGAGATGTAGAGAAAGGGAGTGAAAGGATGAGGAGGGAGGAGATAGAGAGAGAGAGAGAGAGAGAGAGAGAGAGAGAGAGAGAGAGAGAGAGAGAGAGAGAGAGAGAGAGAGGGGGGGGGGGGAGGGGGCATGCAGACAGACGAATAGACAAACAGGCAGACAGACGAGTAGACAAACAGGCAGCCAGACTGAGAGAGAGATACAATGCACAGCAAAGAATCATTTTAAGAAGAATTGAGGTCTGTAAACGTTACTACAATGTAGGTGCATATAAGTCCATTGAAGCTGTGGTTTCAGAATGCACGTCTGTATGTTATATTCCTCTCGGCCACACGCGTTTCTCACCCGCATTCCAGCTCGTAAGTTGAACAACCATATCACATAGAGCATAAACCCTAAGTCTCTCTCTCATAAAAATATAATAAAAAACTAATGACTGACACCCTCCCCTTATAAAAAAAATAACATAAAATCCTCGTAGTTTATTCCTTCAGCAGAGAAAATCGCGGTCTCATTCCACCCTCATTGCGTACGTAACTCCACCTACACACCCACAGCGTACGGCTCCTCCCACCTGGTCCTAAGCCACGCCCATGACGTAGACTTGTCTCCGCCCTCTCGCCCCTCCCCCTTTGAGCTACATGGTACACCTTGGCATAGGCCTAAGGGGAGTCGTAAAGAAAGCATGGAATGACGTTGGCGCTCACTACACAAGGACACAGAGGGAGTTCCAGACGAGGCTATAAAAAAGACAAGGCAATTTCAACCAAAGGCCGATGTTGCAGAAGAGTGAATTTGCCTTGTTTGCACTTTTAAAAAATCCTTTAGAACCTTAATGTTGATGATGGAGATTGCTCGAGGTGCACTCGCCCCGGAGAAAATACTGCATATTAAAGTCTTGACATAATTACGTGGCCTGGCTCTGTCAAGTATTCCTCAAGTTATTTTTATATATATTTAATTTCTTTATTTTATCATTATTATTATTTTTTTTTTTTACGATTGCAACCTCCTCCCCTTTTCCCTCCTCCCCGTCCCCAGTCCCCTAGCCTTCACCCCACCCCCTCTCTAACAGGTAGATGCTATTTGATTGCAGGTGGGGGGGGGGGGGGTGGAGGGGGGTAGTTGGGTTGGGTGGGATAACGGGTGAAGGGGGGGGGGGGGTCAAGGGCGGGGGGGAGGGGGGGTGAAGGTTGCAAGAGAACAACAAAATCAATTGCAGTGTATGGTCCGGCCCTGCGTCAACCCTTCCTCGTGCCTCTGTTCTCTCCTTTCTAAAGCTTTTATCGAGTTTTATTTATATTTCTCTTTTGGAGTTCTTCTTTCTTGTTGCTTTTACTTTCCCTTTCTCGTTCTTATTGTTTCTATATTTCTATATATTTATCTGTCTATCTTTTACTATCTATCAATCTCTCCTGTCTGCTCTATCTCCTTTCTCTTCCTTCTCCCAAACCCTCATTCGCTTCCCTCTAATCCTGTTCCTTATTCTATCAGCATTATCTTTATTTATCCCCCCCCCCATGTCTTTCTCTCACCTCGGAATAGCATTTTCTCACGACCTGACAATGGCTCTCCTCCCCTTCCCCCCCCCCCCCCTTTTGCTTGGAAACCAAGGCAATATTAAAGTTTTATTATAATATGGCGTGCTTGCAGGACCGATAGATACCTTATCTTTCACGCGAGACTCTATCCTTGACTTGCATGGCGGTTCTTAAGATTTCTATTGATTTTTTTGTTATTTTTTATGTTATTCGTGTATCTACTTAGTTATTATCTATGATTTATTTTTTTCCTTTTCTTGTATTTACTTGTTTATTCATGTGACTGTTTATTTATTAATTTGTTTGTTTACGTATTCGTTCATGTGTTTTTTTTTTTTTTTTTTTTTTTTTTTTCATTTACTTGTTTATTTCATAGTATCTAGTTCGATGTCCGAAAATGTGCCTTGACATAACATTTTATATTTGATGGGTGAGCGTTGGTACCGTTTTCTATAAGTATTCTTTGTCACGTTTTAAGTTTCATCTTTCGTCTGTTCAATGTTCTTTTCTCTGGCTTCCTCACGGCTTATTTGTTGTCTAGTGTTGTTAATGTATGTAAAGGTGTTATTTTAGGTGTGATTTCTATATTTTTTTTTTATAAGACTACACAAAACATTCATTCCTACTAAAACCTATGATGAGGTATTTTAATTATATTTGTCCTACAGCAATCATTACATGCATAAAGAAATAACATCATCTTGCTTTCTATTGATTAAATATTTTTCCCATCATGCAATTTATATATATTTTTTTATGGGATAGTATTTAACTCATACAATACGAGTACTTTCTATATAAAGAGTTTTGTTGTCATGCTATTCACATACTGTCTAAACATGCTTTATATACATGCATGCGATTTACATGCTTTCTCTCTAATAAAATCTTAAATCACTTAAATCATGTTTTACTACCATGCATCTACGCCATGCTCTTTCCTATATCAGGATTTGTTTGTTTCATACGTAGACTCTGGCCATGCAATCCCTAAACATGCTTTCGATCTAATGATCTTTATGAAATGCGGTATGCATGCTATATTGAAAACACCATTTATCTCATGCAGTTCACATGCTATATATACAACAAAGTTTTCATATCATGTAGTCTCTACATGGTAATCTTTGCATCATGCAATCCACAAACTTATACACGAAGATATCTATACCATGCGATTTCTAAACGTCATGCAGCTACTAAACATGCTTTTCCCTATGACATGCCCTTCCGATTTCATGCCAAACACCTATCATACATGCAAAGGCAATCCTTAAATCATGCACATGTTTAACTCTTAATAGTCTCCATTATGTATATCATTTATACCATGCAGGAGCTCAGAGTGCTTAACTTAACATGCAATTTTATAATCACACTCCCTTCAGAGCAATTATGCATCATTCACAATACACGGTCATGCCCTTAAAATACATATGGTGCTTTTAAAACTCTTAACATGCGTCATGCAACCTTAATGAATGCAATGCGCTGCCTTGTATATATGGGACAATATATATGATTCACAGGAATCATGTATACAAATATGTGTTTATTGCATTTCTTTAAAAGCGTGCAATATTTTTTTGGAATAGTTTTCATATGTAGTTACAGTATGCTAAGTTTATGTGACTATAAAACATAAAATCATGAAACGACGTCTTTCTCCATTAATAATTCATAGCATAATACAATCCCCTTACATGTTGCTACAAGAGCGCATATCAAACACATGCAACATGTTTGCCTACCACATAAAAAATCTGTATTCTCCACAACATAAACATCTTACCATAATTTATTCATGTCACACGTACATTAATCGCTTTGCTATTCGTGTCCAATGCTACCCATAAACATTATCAAACGGCAGAGGAATAATAAGGCATAATAACTGTATATTTTCCTTTTCACTAAGATTTTTTTTTTTTCCATTAAGCTAAGGCCATATTATATTATCCAGTTTCAGTGTTTCATAATAATTTCATCATCATCATAAGATATGCTGTCTATG
>NC_061858.1:16270390-16272890 GCF_019202785.1 Penaeus chinensis
AGCAAGAATATTTCGTTTCACTTATTAAAATAAAATCGTAGTGGAGTTGATAGTCCTGCTTCTGCATTAACCATGCAACGAAAAAATCTTGTAATTAGCAACTGCAGTTGAGTTGCCGGGCTTCTAGAACTCTCATTTGTGAAGAAAAAAAAATCATTAATATTCTTCTCGGTTCAAAAGGAACAAAGGAAGAAGCAGAAGAATTTGAGTCGAAGATGAACTAAAATGTGTTTTGTTTTTATATATAAAGAAGATTGTAAGGACTACATTAGTTGTTTAATATTGCTATCTTGAATTCATTAGTCGCTTATCAAACATTTTTATACACTGGGTTGTTAATGTACATACTGTTATCTTGTATATGTTAAACAAGTTATGTAAACAAAAGCAAACAAAACAAATCAGAAATAATCTTAAACAAGTTATGTAAAACAAAAACAAACAAAACAAAACAAAAATATGCAAGAACATAGATAACATATCCCAAACGACAAAAAAAAAAAAATATGCTGGGCAAAGACAGTATGAATATGTAAGGAAGAAGGAAAACAGTTAATAATATACCACTATGCAAAAACAGTTTATCTCGTAAAAGTCCACGGCCACATATCTTTAAAAAAATAGATTTAGATAAACTCTTTCAACTTGTACCTAACTCTCTTTTTTAATCCTTACTTTTACCTTTTTCTCTCTCTTTTTTGCTTTACCTTTTTTCTCCCCTTTTATTAGAAACATCACCGGTTTAATTAGTCGTTCTCCCAGTGAATGAATATTTATATCAGGGACCTACAAGGCGATATCGCATCCGCACCGTCTTATCGTCACCGCTTCCTCGCCTTCGTAAAACGCCTTCTAAGTTCTCTCTCGCCATCTAAGGAGAGGGTGACATGTTGGCCTGGGACCTGGACCTGGAGCTGACCTGACCTGGGACGGCAGTGAATCTCGGTCTGGCCTGGTCTCCTAAATGGGTACTTTCTCCTCTTCCCATGTCATTTGTCTTCTGTGTGTGCGTGTGTCTATATATATCTCTCTATCTATCTATATATGAGTCTTGTGGGCAAAGCCTGAGGGAACCCCACAAGCGGACGTTGGGCCCCGCAGCCTGCCCCTCCCCCCTTTATATAGGGCAACGTCGGCGGGGGAGGCTCGCCCGGGGCTTAACCTCAGGCGAGTTACCCGGGTAGGAGCTTGGAACGTCCGGCCCTTGTGGCAGGATGAGCGGTTGCCCCTGCTATCGAGGGACTGAAGCGGATGGGAGTTGAGTTGCCCTCTAGGAGGTGAGAAAACCTGGCAGCGGCACGATCAGTATAGGTAGGACACTTCCGACTGGCCGGGCTGGGGCGATGGTCACCATCTCCAGCCGACTTCACCCCTCGGTAGTGGAGGTAACACGGTTGATGAGCGTATTATGGCATGGAGACTGAAACTTGCTTTTGGCTTCGTGCCTCTTATTGCTGTGTAGGCTCCTACCGATGCTTGTAAACTCGACGAGAAAGAGGCGTCCTATGCCAAAGTCTCATCTAGCTCAGAAGCTGATCTCAGTAGCGAGAAAAGCCTCCTTCTCCTGGACTTTGCTAGGTTCCAGAAATTGAGGATCAGTGTTTCAACCTGCATCGCTGGATATGGTATAGCGATAAAGGTACTGTGGCCAAGGAGAGCGACCACATCCTTGTTAGCACCTGCTGGAGGATCCTCCAGAACTGCAAGGTTTAGCCGAGTGCCGAGTTCTGTGGCACTGACCAAAGACTAGTTGTGGCTACCCTAGGGTTACACTTCAAAACTCCCCGTCTCTCTAGTGGCCCCTCCAGGGTGTTTCACTTGGACGGAATGAAGCAGAAGGAGTATGCCTAGAGGTTCACCACAGCAGTCTCTGGTCAGTTCACAGAACCTGAAAACCTGATGGCCCCAGTATCTCTGTGGGAGTTCTTTAAGCGTGAAATGCTCAATGCAGTGCAGGAGTCCAATGGCGAACCTGAGAGTAAGGCAGAATTTAATATCACTGGAGACACTGGAGGCCACAGATGCATGTCACGTTGCTCGACTGAATGGCAAGCAGGATTTGCATTGTTTCTTAGTGTGCAGGGTGCGGACATTACTTAGAAGGGACAGGGAACAGCTCATCAGGAATCTTGTTGAGAAGCTTGAAGGCCATAAGTGACATTCGCCCTGCCTACCAAACCCTGAAAAAACTGAAGTCCAAGCCCTCCTTGCAGATGACTGCAGTCCACTCAGTGGCTGGAGAGATCATCTCAGATTATGGTGGGGTTTGTAAACGTTGGGCTGAGTATTTTGAGCAATTGTATCAGGTAGACCCTCCAGCCGTTATTCTGGACGTAATACCCGTGCCAGACAGCGAGGAACCTGCCTACCCTACCTGAGATTAGGGAGGCAATAAGCTAAAGGGTGGGAAAGCTGTGGGCATATGTGATATCCCTGATGAACTGCTAAAGATTGTGGGTGGATCTATGGCACGGACTTTGTCTGGGGTTTGGACTGTCAT
>NC_061858.1:16289305-16294305 GCF_019202785.1 Penaeus chinensis
AAGGGTTTGAATATGATATCAAAATACTGATCGGGAATGCAATCTATAACCTGATATTGCGAAAAATGGATGACATTTATTGTACATGGTTCCTTTTCTTTTTGTTTCATTTCCTTTTCATGTCTCTTAAATCGGTGGGGTCAATACCAACCAGTCACCACAATGCATAAGGATAAATCAAAAAATATATTAATATAACATATATTAATGAGATAGATACAAATATTAAAAGAACATAAAAGAACATTATTGATACAGCATAATACAAATATAGAAAATAAGATGTTCCCCAGCTTTTCTTAAGCAGTTGCTGGGAGATATTACTAAAAGGAGGAGGCGAAAAGTGAATCAGCTTTTCCGGCTAATTTCCACTCCCTAGTTAGTCGATTTTCTTAAGCAAGAAAGGCTATAATACAGAAATCTAATATAAGAATAGATTATAGTTTATATAAACTCCACTTTATTTTAAAGTAAACAGGCTAGTAAGTAAGGAGCTTCAGAACCATAAATTACTTACGAGCATATATATACATATATATATATATATATATATATATATATATATATATATATATGTGTGTGTGTGTGTGTGTGTGTGTGTGTGTGTGTAGATATATGCATCTATGCACTGTATTTACATATTACTTGCATGTATTTTTCCGCATTCCTTTGTGTGCACACCGGATGTGTAATTATAGACAGCTTTCTATATTATTATTATCTTTAATCTGGGAATTTCAATCTTCTTATTTGTACTATTTACTAGTTTTTGTTCGGAAACATATATATTTTATTCCAGAGAGGTATAATAACGATATAAAAATAATACATTATTTTTCTCACATTTCTGAGCAATGGAAAGTGTTTTTTTAATGTATTAAATCTTGCATTCTTTTTTCACTTCATCATCGTTAGGATTTTCAAAATCTTGTTCATTATTTTTATATCAATGTATCATATAATGCAATTCCACATGTCTTGCTGCTGAAACAAATAATTTATTCAATAAAAATGCTATAAATAATTCGTTATTTTATAAATTCATTAACCTTTAATCTGGCATACATTTCCTTCATACACGCCTCAATATGCACACTGGTCTAGTGGCCCAGTGGTGTATGGCTCAGTTCAGCAGTAATCTACTCGGGTAATATTTAACTGGTCATTTTAAAGCGCATGTTTTTGCTAATAAACACACGCCTACGAAACTTGTATATACACAAATGCAAGTACATATATACATACACGAAGACAGACACGCACACATATTTACAACCCCGCCCTTTTGAAACACACACACTGATATACATATATACAAACAACCAACTAAAAAGGAAGCCATTACAACATATACTCATATATACCAATATAAGCACAACTCCCGCGCTGAGGGCTGGCGGTGAAGGTATTCTAATTTAAGCAGTCACGTATCTCAGAAACAAAGCTATAAACGTCACTTGTATTCATAATGGATGGTAAGTATTGTTCTCCGCAGTAGGTTCGTTTGTCACGTACTATAAAATAGGTCTGAAATACAACAAGGCTGCAGCGAAAATGTGGAAGTTTTGCTAATTATTCTGAGGTTTATTTTCGCGTTTGCTCTTTGTTTGTTTTCTCCGTTTCTCTATCTCCCTTTCTTATGATTTTGGTTTTCCGTTGCAGTTTACAGCATGGTTGCATATCCTTCATTGTGAATTGATGTAATTGTCACTGTGTAGACATTTTTATAATTTTTAGAATACATTTTTATATTTTATATTAAGATTTATAATATTCAAGTCTGTCAATTTAAATCTCTCTCTCTCTCTCTCTCTCTCTCTCTCTCTCTCTCTCTCTCTCTCTCTCTCTCTCTCTCTCTCTCTCTCTCTCTCTCTTTCTCTCTCTCTCTCTCTCTCTCTCTCTCTCTCCTCTTTTGTATGTGTGTGAGTGCATGTACCTTATCATAATCATTAGCGCTCAATATAAACATATTAGGGACGTCTGCTCTAATATGCAGTATTACTGTTATTATCAAAAACATTACAGCTATAACTAATGATAATAATATCAGTAGATACACAGTCCGTTTTGGGAAGTAGGTATACCACGTAATAACTACTAAGTATCAGCTTTTATTGTCTTGCTCAGAACCCGGTGTACCAAAAACAGTACTTTCTGCCACATATAGAGTTTGAGACGATAAATACGTGATGTTATTGTAATATATGTTTCCTGAGGAACGATCGCACATTCCGGTCTGGTTCTGAGCGACTCTCCCTTACGAGATAGTTTGGTCGTTGTTGGTCTTCTGTACTTCTGATTTTCCCCCGTTTTTTTTTGTGTGTGCTTTTTCCGTGTATTTGTTTTCTTTGTTTATTTTAAGTGTTTCTTCTCATCCTTTGTTTTTTTTCGTAGTACAGAAGTGGTACGACACAGACAGAGATACACTCACAAACACAACTTCGCACACAGGCACATAAACATATATACACATGCACACAGACACACACACACACACACACACACACACACACACACACACACACACACACACACACACACAGAGAGAGAACACTCTCGCACAATTATACATGCCAACATATATTTTGTGTGTGTGTATGTATATATATGTGTGTATATATCTATATACATACATACATACATATATATATATATATATATATATATATATATATATGTATATATATATATATATATATGCCAAGAAAAAAAGAAAATTGATAATAACAAAAATGAGGAAAACAAAAAGAAAAAATATAGACTTTGAACAGTAACAATCATAAGAAAGAGTGAATCCTTGGAAAATGAAGACAAGGAATCAATAAATAAAAATAAAGAATAAATAGACAGAAAACAAACAAACAAACAAACCGAAACAAAAATAATTAAAAAAAACACACTCAAAAGACCATAGACAAGGCGTAGTACATAAACCCTGAAAAACCAAGCATCATTTCCAATCTCGTGACCATGAGAGACCGGCTGAGAGAAGGCAATCCGTACACACGCTTGTATAGTCGCAGACAAGTTCATGGAGAAGCTATTGTTATGTAGATGTGTTATTTTTTTAGTGTGTTTTTACTCTTGTTTTTTATTTTCTTTGCTCATCATCTTCATCACTACTACCACCTGCATCATCATCACATATCTATATATATACACAGATATCTATCTATTTATTTATCTATCTGTCTATCTGTCTATCTATCTATCAGTCTGTCTATCTATCTATCTATATATCGATCTATATACATATCATCACACAGATATCTATCTATTTATCTATCTATCTGTATATCTGTCTATCTATCTATCTGTCTACCTATCTATCTATCTATATACATATCACCAACATAACATTCGCCATTACCTTCCGTACCATTGCATCACTGCCATCTTCATCTTCATCATCACCTTCCCCACCATCAATCACCATCATCATCATCATATCTTTATCACTATCACCACCACCATCCCCACCCTCATCCATCATTTTTTAGGGACACTAAAAAACATTTCGAAATCTTCAACACGAGAATAAATGACTTGAGGAAATGGTACTAAAGCGTTATATTCCCACATAAATATGTATGTATCTTAATGTTCCCTGTGTGTATGTGTGTGTGTGTGTGTGTGTGTGTGGGTGTGTGTGTGTGTGTGTGTGTGTGTGTGTGTGTGTGTGTGTGTGTGTGTGTGTGCTTCTGTGTGAGTGCTTCTGCGTGTGTGTGTGTGTGTGTGTGTGTGTGTGTGTGTGTGTGTGTGTGTGTGTGTGTGTGTGTGTGTGTGTGTGTGTGTGTGAGTGCTTCTGTGTGTGTGTGTGTGAGTGCATCTATGTGTGTGTGTGTGTATTTACGTGTAAAAGCTTCTTTTCTCAACGAAACTCTATGATACATAGAGATTATACACACGTCTCACAGAAATTAATTGCCAAAAAAAAACTACAGTTATTGCCCGTAGAAACAGACATTTCCCCTTTTATGCAGATTTCTTGAAAAGCACAGAATAAATTAATACAAAAATTAATGATGATTGAAATTTCATTATTATCATTATTAGTAGTACCAAAATTATTAATACTATCATTTTCATTTTAACTAATGTTCTCATTTTTTTATTATCATGATCATTTATCATTGCCATTATTGTCCTCATCAATATTATGATCATTATTACTATAACTATTATTTGTTGTTGTTATTGTTGTTGGTGTTGTTGTTCTTATTATTCCTATTCTTATTCTTATTCTTATCATTATTATTACTTCTGTTATTAGCATTACTATTATCATTATCCTTGTTATTATGTTATTATATGTTTTTCATTATTATCATTATTGGTATTATTATTATCATTATTACTAATACTATTACTGCTACTAATACTATTATTGTTATCATTATTATCCTTATCCTTATCATTATTATCATCACTATTATCATCATGGCTATTACTGTTATTACCATGATAATCCATATCATTATTATTATTATTGTCATTATCATTATTATCATTATCATCATTACTACTATTCCATCACTGTTATAATCATTATCGATATCCAGTCACGATAAAATTCAGTCGTATAAGATAAAAACATTACCATACACAGATTATTCAGAGGTTTATTAAGAGTAAGCAAAATACCATAAGCAATGCATTGATGGATAGAATATTTGAACCTCTGTTCTTTGATGCAAATTCAAACTGTCGTTTTTTTTCTCTTTTTTTCATCTTCTTCTTTTTCTTCTTCGCTTTTTTTTTTTTTTTTTTTTTTTTTTTTTTTTTTTTGTAAGTTACATTAATCTGCTGAACTTTATTTTTGTTTTCCTTCGAATTCTATAAAGTTATTTATATATTTATTTATCTATTTTTAGTATGTATATTCTCCTTTGAAATGAGGGTAAACTAAATTAAATTTAATCATATTAAATTTATATGACAAATAATTTCTTTAATGCTAATATTTTCTTCCGCTTCAAATAACACAAATATCTCCATGC
>NC_061858.1:16335786-16338286 GCF_019202785.1 Penaeus chinensis
GGGGGGGGGGGGGGGGGGGGGGGGGGGGGGGGGGGGGGGGGGGGGGGGGGGGGGGGCCGTGTGTTGGAAATTTTGTTTGACCCAAAAACGCCCCCCCTATCTTTTTGAAGTTGCGATTGGGAAATTTAAAAGTAACCTTGATTTTTTTTTTAATAATTTGTTTTTATTATAATAAAATAATAATAATTTAAATTATTTTTATTATTATTTTTTTATTACATTATTATTATTATTGCTTTTATCATCATCTTTTTACAATTTTTATTATTATTATTATTATTTTATCTTTTTTCCATTATTATTTTTATTATTAACATCTTTTATTTATTAAAATTATTAAAAATATTATTATCTTTATTATCATAAATCTTTTTATCGTCATCATCATTACATCATCATTATTAAATTCTTTAGGTCATTTCGTACGAAAAATTTTGTTTCGTGATATCTTTTTTTTCAATTTAATATCTACTGCAATTTCATGTATTTATTGTATGACCATTTTCAAAGTTTTGAAAATATTAATATATATAATAATGAAAATAGATAAAATACATATAATAACAAATAAATATAATAAAAAATATATATAAATATAAGATAGATAGAAATAATCAATAAAAATTTAACATATTAAAATTAAATATATACAAAATATATATTATAATATATATATATAAATATAATAAAAATTAATATTTTAAGACAAGACAGAGAATAGAACACAGTTTGAGAGAGAGAGAGGAGAGAGAGAGAAGAGCGAAGGAGAAGGAGAGAGTTTTATTTTTTTTATGTTATTTTGATTCCATTGTAAAAAAAGGAATTCTTGTGTGACTACGTGGGTTCCTTTTGCTTCTAAACTACCCCCGTGTGCTTGAATGGCCGGGGTTCCCATCCACTGGGGGCAAGGGATTCGAACGCAGGTCACAAGATTGCTAGACGAAACGCTACCGCTGCACCCCCAACCACACACACACACACAACACACACACACCCAACCACAAAACAAAAACACAAACACAGAGAAGAGAGAGAGAGAAGAGAGAAGAGAGGAGAAGGAGAGGAGAGAGAGAGAGAGAAGACAGAAAAACAGAGAGACAGAGACAGACAGAGAGAGAGAGAGCCCGATAGACAGATAGTTAGATATATAGATAGACAGACAGACAAAAAACAACGGCAGACCGAGTGAAACAGAGGAGCGTGAGAGGAACGAAAAAAAAAAAAACCCTTAAAAACCCAAACTTAAACTAAAACTACTTTAGCTATGCACTTTCCCTAAAAATTAATAGTGGGCGTAATGTAGCCCCTCTCGCGCATATCGACAAAGCCAAAGTTCAGAGTGTACTACACCTGTCAAACACAACGCCGTGGCATAACCCATAACGAACTTAGCGAAGCAGGACGACGACGGTACTTTGGAGTCAGTTCTTGTGGAAGTCCCTCTCTCTCGAACTCAAAGGTACTTAAAAGTTACGCGACTTTGAAACTCTGAGACAGCTTCGCGTGATGGACGGCGCCTCAACACCTCGCAGATGGAGCTGATGGTCCAGATGGCGCTGACAATGAAGCTAGAAAATAGGCTCATACGAGAAAACACAATCCAGAGAGGCAAAGTGAGAGAGAAAGAGAATGATGGGAGAAGGGGGAAAGGGGGGAAAGGAAGAGAGAGAGAGAGAGGGGGAGAGAGAGAGAGAGGAAGAGAGAGAGAGAGGAGAGAGAGAGAGAAATGGGGGAAAGGAAAAAAAGGAATTGGGTGAAAAAGGGGGAGAAAGAGAGAGGAAGAGAGAGAGAGGAGAGAGAGAGAGAGAAGGGAGAGAAAAATAGAGAAAAAAAGAGAAGAGAGGGAAAAAAAGGGAGAGAAAAGAGAGAAGGAGGAGAAAAAGAGAGAGAAAAGAAAGAGAGAGAAAGAAGAGAAGAGAGCAAAAAGTTTGCATGCCAAAAATACAATTGTCCCTTTTTCCCCAAGAATACATATTCAACCCTAATTGTATGCCAGTTTGTTTGTTTTGATTGAAATATCCATTATCATATACAAGAGCAACTCCGAAGGTATTTCAGTCCTTTTTCCTTGCGTTGTGTTCCTTTTGACGTGAGTCGGAAGGAGTAAGGAGTAAGAATCAGTTAAGTTTTTGTTTGTTTGTGTGTGTTTGTATTTTTTGTGTGTTTGTATTTGTTTGTTTGAGTGTGTGTGTGTTTGTGTCCAAGTATGTGTTTGTATTTGTGTTTATGTGTTTGTAGCTCTGTGTGTGTTTTTGTTTTTTGTTGCTACGCGCTATTTTTTTTGACTTCCCATACCAAAAAAAGAACGTGGGCCCTGTTTTTTTTTTTTTTTTTTTTTTTTTTTTTTTTTTTTTTTTTTGTGAAAAGTATCAAATATTAAATTGAGTTTTTCCTGCAAAGGCATTTGTCAACATGATACTGCTTCCCTGCATAGAACACCTTCCGCCTGAGAGAATTATCTAATAGGAATTATAGTGACTTTTTATGACTTCTATTGCAT
>NC_061858.1:16368286-16373286 GCF_019202785.1 Penaeus chinensis
AGACTTGTTTTCTGTGGGAATGACTTCACTGTCTCTAATAAGTGCACATACGTACACTCACACACACACACACAGACACACACACACACACACACACACACACACACACACACACACACACACACACACATACACACACACACACACACACACACACACATATATATATATATATATATATATATATATATATAGATATGTATATATATGTATGTATATATATATGAATATATATATATATATATATATATATATATGTGTATATATATACATATATATATATATATATATATATATATATATGTATATATGTATGAATGTATGTATGTATGTGTGTATATATATATACATAACATAAAATAACGGAATACCATACATTGTTCACATTTTCTACTTCGGCAGCATTGTTCAGTGAAATAGATCTCGTAATTGAAGAGTGTAGTGTACATGGTTGATAGTCCTATAACTCTATTGTAGAGATTTTAACAGAGATATGCTATAGAATTTTATGTGTAGATGTACAGATGTTTACAAACAAAACGTGCACACACACACACACACACACACACACACACACACACACACACACACACACACACACACACACACACTCTCTCGCGCGCGCGCAAGATATACACATACAAGTCTTTGTACGAATTAAAGTGAACTAATGCAGTATCCGGTCCAAATGTGCCTGTTATGGACAAAAAAAAAAAAAAAAAAAAAAAAAAAAACGTTGACTTCGTACACTTAGTACCTTATATATTTATGTACTTTATCAAATATATTTCCTTTTTATCATCATATTTTTAGAAACATTTCCTTTATTTTCATATACCATCTATCGGCTTTAAAATATGAAACCCACCCAATGGTCCTTGTGCCACATTTTCCACACGAAAAGAACATCGCATATAAACGCAACGCCAGAATCCAGTCATATTTCCACGTATGATCGCTCTCACCAGCCAATCAGATCAAAGGAAACGGAAGCTATATAGGTTCAATAGCCAATCAGGAGCGCCGTACTAGAATTATGCTGCGTTCGCATGTGTGGCTTAGGCTTCGAGTAACCAGCTGGATACATGTAGTCGTAGGCTATTACTGGGCGCTGTAAATCATTTGAGAGTCCGAACGCTGAGTGTTATTCAGGACAGTAAATCACTAAGCACGGCTCAGAGGTGTCAGTGAACCAGCGGTAGGGAAGGGAATGATTTACATGTGTTTAGATAGATGGATAGATAGATAGGACAGATAAGTAGATAGGTATAGGTAGGTAGATGGAGAAGTAAATAGGTTGATAGACAGATAGTTGGGAGATAGGTAGACATGTAGGTAGGGTAGACAGATAGATAGATGGATATACAGATAGACAGAAGCTAAATGGTAGAAGAGTAAAGATTATTCCTGATTTTTGTTTATTTTTTTATGTGGGATAAATAAAATAAGTACAAGATGATTAATGCATTTACTTCTTTCTAATATTTCTATAACAGACTGGTACAATTTTACTAATATTATTATTATCATTATTATTAGTAGTTTCATTATTGTTATCATTATCATCATAATTATTATGGTTATTATTATCATATCAATATAATGATAATAATAATAATAATAATAATGACATATTGTCATTATTATTATTATTCCTATTACTATCATTAGTATTATTATTATTAATACTACTACTACTAGCATTGTTATTATTATTATTATTATTATTACTACTATTAATATTATCATCATCATTATTGTTATTATTATTATTAACATTATTATTACTATTATTATTATTATTATTATTATCATTATTATTATTACTATTATTACTATTATTATTACTATTGTAAGGTGGCCTCCTAGAGCCTGCCATCTCCTCCTCATCTCGCCGCCGGCCTCCCGTCCTCTCGCGCGCCCTGGCATCTCGCATCCCGGCCAACGCTTGCTGCAATCGCCCTCTTTATATTTCTCTATGTGCATATGTTCACTTATTTCTGTTTTATTGTTCCATGTTACGTTGGTTTGTACTAGTCGCTTCTGTTTGAGTTTGCCCTTTGATCCCGTCCTCTCCTCTGTGGTTCATTTATACGCAAATTATTTCTCGCTTTTTTTTTCTGTGAGCTTCATGGTTACCTATATTATTTTGACTTATTGAAAGCTCATTACAAGAAATATTTACGTCATCTTTTATCTATTGCACTTATTTCTGCCTACTCCACATTAAGTATGTATTTTTTTGTTTTGTTTTATCTAGTTATGAACAATTGGGTAAACTAGATTTGAGTGTCTTTTCTAATGTTTTTTGTACATTATTTTTTACGAACGATGTTTGGCGTGGCTTATGACGTCACGAATTTTATAAATACAAGCTGCGTTGAGCGGGAAAGAGATTCAGTCTCCTGGAGAGCGTTTTGCTTTCCTCCTGAGGGATTTTTCCTTGCTGAGTTAAGTTCTGTTTTCCTGGCTATTTTCATTGTGCACAGGAGCTGGGCGTGATTCTTTATTTTTACTATCAGATATAAGCCAGAGTATTATAGCTTTTACATGGTATACTAAGCTTGTGAATATAACTGGATCTTATTATTATTTTTTTTTTTCTTGGCTTTTGTCGATCTAAATTACTTAACATTATTCTCATACGATAATGCCGAGGTGTATATACGGGGAGTCAGCTGGTTTCCATTCACGCTACCACAGTATTATCATCATAATTTTTTACTATCATTGTCATTGGTATCATTGTCATCATCATCATCATCATCATCATCATCATCATCATTATTATCATTATCATTATCATTATCATTATCATTATCATTATCATTATCATTATCATCATCATCATCATCATCATCATCATTATTATTATTATTATTATTACTATTATTATCATTATTATTATCATTATCATTATTATCATTATTTTTAACATTATTATCATCGTTATTATTATTATTACTATTATCCTTATTGTTATAATCATTATCATTACTACCATTATTAATGATCCTAATAATAATGTCTAGAGTCCTTTTGTGAGAAGTATTGCTGATACCATATGAAATTGAGATCTGTGGAGAATCAGATTTATGGAAAGTGTGGTCTTTGTTCGTTGTTTAGAAGTAAATTTTGTTAAATTGAATGTCTTAGTACATATGGATTATAACTAATTTATCCAGCAGATATCTAGGTGTCATGGAGTAGTATTTTCTTATTTTGCATCGTTGGCAGTTGTAGGGAATGTAATTGTATATTTAAAATTTGTAGGCTGAATAATGATTATTTTAGTTTGTGTTGGATTTGAAATTTCCAAGATTTGGAACCTCAGCGTGTCACCAGTAATCATGAGGAGATGGAACTATGTAAGTTTAGAGTTCTTGATCATTTTCATTTTATGCAATATTTGTGTTTTGGAACCATAATGTGGGAGTTATGATTTTGCCTTATTTGAATATTGTCAGGTACTGATTGTAGTATTACATTTCTTGGACGTTTAATTGCTTTTAAGGATTCAATTAGGCTTTGTTTCTCTGTAGTGAGTGTTAATGGATACATGGCTGATTTATGTATAAACAGATTAAAAGTCAGTTTTATGGGCCAGTCCTAGCCATGTGATTTTTATAAAAAATATATTTCAGGTTGAACCATATCGACAAAAAAGGTTTTACAACAGTTGCTTCGTATTACCGGAGAACCAGTTCAACATACACATTGTGTGATGATGGAGGAGCTCAAGAAGGATAGGGCCGTGACCAAGAGGAAATGCACAAGGAAAGTGAAGTTATTCTCCGAGTGCATACTCAAGGAAGAACCAGTTAAGGTGAAGCAGGATGCCTAGGATGAGGTTTGTGAAGCTTATCACACTGTCGAGGCAATCAATGAGAAAATGGCTAAACTCCTTTATAGTCGTGATGATGATTGTGATGAAAAAGTAGAGGAAAAGGAGAAATATATACTTGACCTTGAAAGTGTGAAAAATTAAGTAAACTCAATATTAGTTAAGAAAACTGAGTCTCTTAAATTTTCCAGAAATGATAGTGATAGTGTCAAACTGAAGGTGAAACCTCTGGAGCTTTCACAATTTAGTGGGAAGAGACTATCATACTTTCCATAGATATTATAAGAGATTAACGCAAAACACTTATGAAGAAGATCCTATGCATTAAAGCAGTGTCTAACGGGTGAGGCATTAAAGGTGATTAAGGGTGTTGAAGATGATTACAAGCAAATGTTTGTGCGATTAGATGCTAGTCGATCTAAGATCACTGATTTTGTCCTGAGTGATTAAAAAAAAAAAAAAAAAAAAAAAAAAAAAAACTCAAACCAGTTCCATTTTTGGATTTTAAAAAGTTAGGGTTGCCTTCTGAGATAAATACTGTAGCGATGATGAGTCAAATTGAGAAATTGTTACCTTTGACACAAAGCAGAGAATGGGTAGCAGTTACACAGGGTATAACGGATGGCAGTAAGCTGTTTGAAGGATTGTTGGAATATATGTTAAGGGAAAAAAGGATTAGTAAACATGATTCAGATAATACAAGGGAAGCAAGGCAAATTAGAAGATTGTATTGTAAGTTTGACTAAAACAGTTTCCCATTTGTTGGAAAATAAGCCAAGTATTGGCAATCCGAGATGCTAGTATAATGACTCAGCATTTAGTATAATGACACAGTATTTAAAAAACTAGATGATAAGGATAAATATGAGGCTATAAAAAAAGGTGGTTCATGTGCCCTGAACATCTGAACAAGAACTGTGACAATAAAGTGTTTTGTGATGTTGTAGTAGACCGGAGGGCATGTGGAAAAATCATTATTGCATATTACTTAGAATGTTTTGTAACAGTAATAAGAATAAGAATCTAGTGGGAATAACCAGTAACCTATTTCACGTGATGGTGTTTTGATAATGGTGAGTAGTGTTTGGGTGTATTAAAACAGATATCAGAACACTGTGGGATTCTGGATCCAATATGACAATGATAACTCTAAAGG
>NC_061858.1:16405786-16408286 GCF_019202785.1 Penaeus chinensis
ATACATTTAGATATACACACACAAACACACACACACACACACACACACACACACACACACACACACACACACACACACACACACACACACACACACACACACAAACACACACACACACACACGCACACACATACATACACACACACACACACACACTCATAAATACAAAATGGTAATGTGCAAAGCAAGTTACTGGGTTCCTCTCGCCCGATGCACAAACTTGCACCACGAAGGGGCGTTGCAGTCGGGAACAGCCAATCCGTTGCAGCGGCTTTGAACATGTGACCCAATTTGACTTCGTCAATTAAACGGATTTCAGATCTCACCTTTGCTCGCGTTCTCGGGGGAAGAGGGAGATATAGGCATATTTGGGATGTCATTTCCTTAATCGATTTAATTGAGATACTTTTATTTCATTCTTTTATTATTTCCTTCTTTTTTTCTTTCTTTCTTTTGTGGTAGGGATACGAGGTGGAGGAGGTGTCAGTCATTTTCCACGTTTAGCGTCAATTGAACGGTTTTCAGATCGTCTGCTTCAGATTACCCGAGTTACGAGCGTCTCTGGCCACGTGATTTCGAGGTCCGATTCGATGGTCCGGTTCTGAGTCGAGGCATCATTGACAAATTCGGATTTAGGATTTTTTATACTTTTTTTTTCACTGGGTTAATAGTTGCGATTGGGTTGATAGATAGATGTAAAATCGATTGTGGTTTTATACGTGAATATACGGTGAATGGCAGAACCCGTATACCAGTATGTTATATTTCATTACCAAAAATTAAAACGTATGTAAACGAATTGTGTAATGTCTGTATACCCTTTCTAACATCAGTTCCGGGAAAGAAAAAAAATAAAGAAAAGAAACATGAAAAATAATAATGATGATAATAGCAATAGTATTGATAATAATAATAATCAAAATATATGAAGGAACAAAAAAAGAAAAGCAAAAAAAGAAAAAAAAGAAACAGATACATATATCTATTTAATTCATATATTAATTCTGATATTTATATAGATGGAATCCAGGTGGATTTCGAAACTGTAGTCTCATTTTCAATAAATCTAGATTTTGCATTGTGGGTTTTTCTACCATAGTATCAACGGAAGAGTGTTTTGCCATTCATGCACACATAAATTCAGTCTAAGCTATCCATGTTTATACATTAAAACTGTATTCCCAACTACAACACGAAGCATATCAATATTTCAGTATGACCCTGAATGACTTTTCCCATGATAGAAAGATATCATTTTTTTCTAACGTTTTCAACACTCTCATCAATATTGTCAAATCTCAAAAAAAAAAAAAAAAAAAAAAAAAAAAAAAAAAAAAAAAAAAAAATTGTACTTTTATTTGCGTCTTTCTCTCTAAAGATAGAGAAAATAAAGCGTTTCCACTCGTATATCTCACACTTATTTGTCTCTCAAGCGACAGTCAGACTATCAGCTTTAGACACGCCTCGGCCTAAAGGAATTTCGCAGATGCACCGGCGTTTACTCAGTAGGCCTATGCTCGGATGCGCCTTCGATCTGAGATCAGCAGTGGCGATAGGGAGAAAACGACCAGATTTGGGAGGGTGGAAATGAATTGATAAAAGATATGACCTAGCTAATGATAATTACGACACTACATTATTTTCAGATATAGGATAGTAAGCCCTTCATTACCACTTGGTAATTACAGGTAAATTCCTATTACTTAAAGATAACCTTATTGTGTGACTCAATATCATTCAACATACCTACAAAAATATAGAACATCCTCATTCCTTATAAAATATTTGGAGGAAGTTTACCTAACACTCTGTCACTTTAGATAAATGATAAAATGACAATGTCAGTTAAAAACAAAACTCTCTTTATCCACTGTGTAAATGTGCAAATGAAAACCTTTTTAAACTTTTCAAAATGCCAATGGGAAATCCGTCCATTTTTGTCCGGATGTGTGTTTGTACGTGTGTATGCTTGGTGGTGTGTGTATGAGTGTATCTGAGGATAGAATGATAGACAGATAGATAGATGATCGCTATAACTCAAAATGATATAACGTTAACAATGACAAATGACCAGACCACATTCATAAAAAAAAAAAAAAAAAAAACTCGAAAGGAAGAAAAAAATAAAAGTATCAGATATAGAGCAATTGCGAAATCGACGCCCAAAATATCCCCTTCTTTACCTTTCCCGACAGTGTGACCAAAGGTGATCGTACTCCCTGAAATCCGTTTAATCGACGAGGTCAAATTGGGTCACATGTTCAAAGCCGCTGCAACGGATCACCTGCTCCGGCTTGCATTTCCCTTTGTGGGCGCGCTTCTGCATAGGCGAGGGGGGGGGGGTAGCTCGCTTTGCATCGGTGCATATGCATATATGTATGTCTATCTCGCTCTGTATATATCTATATTTATCTATCTATCCCTATTTATACACATATATACACGTATATATATTTATATACATATATACATATATATAAGCATATAAATATGTATATAT
>NC_061858.1:16410786-16420786 GCF_019202785.1 Penaeus chinensis
ACATATGCGTATAACCGAAATGCTTAATGAATGAGCTTGCAATCTGTACCAACGATGCGGCTGCAATATAATAAACCTTCATTTATATGTTCATATTGTGTTTTCATTATCTTGCACATTTTGTCTGTCTGTCTGTCTCTGTCTGTTTGTCTGTCTCTGTCTGTCTATCTGTCTGTCTGTCTGTCTGTCTGTCTGTCTGTCTGTCTGTTTTCTCTCTCTCTCTCTCTCTCTCTCTCTCTCTCTCTCTCTCTCTCTCTCTCTCTCTCTCTCTCTCTCTGTCTCTCTCTCTCTCTCTCTCTCTCATTTTTCTCTCCCATCTAATTCACAATGACTTGAGATAATGAAATATTTAGTGTAAAATAAAACTCTAACTAATGAAACACACTCCTTGTAAGTAATTTATAATAATTTATCATTATACACTACCAAATTCTGCCTTCATATGATAAACATACCTATATACGTCTGTGTTTATCAGTCAGTTTGCCTGTCTTTCTGTCTATCCCTATGTATCTATCTATCTCGTTGTCTAACTGATTACCCATTCGTCTATTTATTTGTCTATCTATCTATTTGTCTATTTATCTATCTGATTACCAATCTATATATACATATATCCATATATCCATCTATCCTTATGTTTTTATATATGCGTGTGTACATATAAACTTCAACATGGCTGTAATTCCAGTCATATGCATGTAAGTATGTGTCTACGTGTATGTGTGAGTGAGTGTGTGTGTGTGTGTCAGTATATGTGTGTGTGTGTGTGTGTCTATGTGTCTGTGTGTATGTGTATGCGAGTATGTGTCTGTGTCTGTGTGTATGTGTATATGTATATGCGTATATGTGTGTCAGTGTGTATGTCTATGCGTGTATGTGTTTCTGTGTGTATGTATATGCGAGTATGTGTGTCTGTGTCTGTCTGTGTGTATGTGTATATGTGTCTAATGAAATTCATGAAGAGAATCTCAGAGTCTTCGCCACACCAAAAGACCGTTCCTGCAGAGTGTACTTTCTCATTAAAACCGCATCTTTTGTTATTATCTTTTAATCTCACTTCCTCCTCCCCCTTCCTTCTCTTTCTTCCGAGCTTCTCTTGTGTTCCTTTTGTCTTGAATATGACAAGTCTTTTTTTTTTCCAATAGTTTACTCAGAATAATGATGAAGAAGAAAACATTTTTTTTTTTCTGCTCTTACTTCAACATGGCTGTAATTCCAGTCATATGCATGTAAGTATGTGTGTACGTGTATGTGCTATTTTGCCTGATGTGTGCGTGCGTGCAATCACTGTGAGAGAGCTTTGGGATTGCTTTCATTCGTCTCGTATTCTTGTATTTACCTTTCGTTCTGGGTTTAGAGGAAATACATATGATGGGAGAGAGAGAGAGAGAGAGAGAGAGAGAGAGAGAGAGAGAGAGAGAGAGAGAGAGAGAGAGAGAGAGAGAGAGAGAGAGATAGAGAGAGAGAGAGAGAGCGAGAGAGAGATAGAGAGAGAGAGAGAGAAGACAGACAGACAGACAGACAGACCGACAAACAGAGATTCAGAGAGAGAGCGGCGAGAAAAACACACAGACTGGGGGAGCAAAGCATAGAGAAAGTGAGAGAATGAAAGAAATTTCACACATCTCTCCTTCTCTATCCCAAAATAAAATAAACCGAACCAGGAAAGACCAACGGAAGAAAGAAAAGAAAGGGATGAGAAGGAAGGAAGATACTGGGAAGAGAAACAAAGACAGAAACAAAGACAATGAGTGTAAGAACGAAAGAGAGAGAAACTACGAGGGGGAAATAGATTGATCGATTCTTTAAAATTATCTGCCGCGTCAACAGCTAAGATCATAAGCAGCGGAGGAAAGCAGAGGAAAAAGAGACAAAAAGAGAGGAAAAATCATCCCTCTCTCTCTGTCTTTCTAAAGGCACCTAACCAGACACGCCTAGCAAATCATGACGCAGCGTCGAGAGAAAGAGAGAGAGAGAGATGGATAGATAGATAGATAGATAGATAGATAGATAGAGAGAGAGAGAGAGAGAGAGAGAGAGAGAGAGAGAGAGAGAGATAGAAAGGAACTCATCCAGCGACCCACTTCCTCCCTTCTGACAAGCTCTTGTGAAGTTTTTAACCCCCCCCCCCCCCCCACACACACACACAGACCATGCCCATCACCTATCCTTCTATCCCTCTCGCAGCCTTGTTCACCCTCTCGTCTCATTCCTCCGTCTTTGCACTCCCCTCTACTTCTCCTCTTATTTCTCCTATCCTACCCTGCCTCTACCCTACCCCTACCCTGCCCTGTATCCTGTAGCAGTTTCCCTTGCACCCCTTTTATTCACACTCTCGTCCTGCCCCCTCGCTTTTTCCTTCCTGGCTACTTCCGCGCTAGTTTCTCCCTTTTGTTCCTTCGCTTTTCCCTTCTATTTCTACGCTAATCCCTCCCCTTCCCATTCATTTTCCCCTTTTTGTCCTATCTCCTACCTTTAACCTTTTTCTCTCCCGTCCCCCTACTAACCCTATCCTACCCACTATCCTGCAGTAATCCACAGGGCGAGTCGACCACAGGCGGACCACTTCCCTCTGCCAGACAGATTTCCAAGCCTCCTTTGATCTTTGTTTTACGCTGGCTTCATTTACGTGTATTTTGCTTTGATTTACACTAGTACGTATTGTGGATTAAGTTGTAATTGAAATTCTTTCGTTATCCACGCCTATTTTACAATGATTTACATGATGTGCGGATAACGGGACATTCACCTCTCATTTCCTTTTTCCTTTTTATCTCTTGCATCTTTTATTTTTTTGTGATTTCCTTTTACATGTTCATCACTTTAATCTCTCCTTTACAACGGGAGAAAGTTACTGATTTTACAATATTCATTGCTGAATGCAGCAGATCGTTTTACGTTTTTTTATGGTAATTATAATTTTCTTAATGATTTCCCATATCGTTTTTCTGATTTCATTTATGCTTTTAGTTTTATTATAACATTTCCCATCTATTGTTTTATTGTTTTAATGCTACGCTTCCATTCGCCTGTGTCAATTTAACCCTCATGTTTTTGCTTGAAGTGGATACTCTGACCGTGTCGTGATTTTACTTCTGATTACCTGTCCGGATTTTACACCGTGGATGCAAAAACAAGGCTGTACTGCCCCTTTTACTTGCCTATGTGTTTTTATGCTGGATGTGTTATCTAATTCATTTATATTGTTTTACTTTTAACCATGAGTGCTCTTTTGACTTCTACTTTTTACTTACTTTTATCTTGTCTTTTTATGCGTTTCTTATATTCATCGCTTACCCTTTTACTCGTCTTTTACTTGAACTTTTTACTTCAGCTTTCTGTTTTTTTACGATCTTGTACTTTTTTTCTCATTTCACATTTTTATGTATCATAGTTTAAGAGTTAGTTCTTTTTAACATTTTTTTAAGCCCTTCTGGCACTTGTCATTTTTTGTCTTGATCTTTATTTTTACTTTGGTATCTCCTGCGCATTGTGTCCTTCCCTTCTGTTAATTTTAGGAATTTTAGGATTTTTTAGTTTCATAGCCTTTTAGCTTGATCCTCTCACCCCCTTTTAGAGGAACGAACGGGGCCCGTCATATCCCTTGGCCCTCTAAGCACTTCGAGGGTCGCCTCATTTGGGTCCATCCTTCACATAACCTTACACTTGAACAATACAAACTGAGCTAAGTCTTCGACGATGACGGTAACAAGAATAATGATATTAATGATGATGATAATGATGATGATGGTGATAAAACTATAGTAATGACAATAATAGTAATAATAATAATAGTAACAATAATACTAATAATAGTATTAATAATGATAGTAACAATAATATTAATAATAGTAGTATTAATATTAATAATAGTAATACTGATAGTAATGATAATGAAAATAATGATAATAATGATAACGAAGATAATGATAATATTGGTGATAATATTAATAATATTAATGGTGATATTGATAATAAAGATAAGGATAATGATAAAATAATAATGACAATAGTTTCAATAATGACAAAATAATAATGGTGATGATAATGATAATGATAACAACAATAACGGTAACAATAATAATAGTAACAGAAATTATAATGATGATGACGACGATGATGATGATGATAATGATGATGATGATGATGGTGATGGTGATGGTGATGGTGATGGTGATGGTGATGGTGATGATGATGATGACGATGACGATGATGATGATGATAATGATGGTGATGAAGATGATGATGATGATAATGATGGTGAAGATGGTGACGACGACGACGACGACGATGATGATGATGATGATGATAATGATGGTGATGAAGATGATGATGATGATGATGATAATGATGGTGATGAAGATGATGATGATGATGATAATGATAATGATGATTGATAATGATAATGATGATTGATGATGACAAATCATTTCATATTCTCTGCAATAAGGACATGACATTAAAATTTCCCTCATTACACCAGGTTCTACCCTCACACTTGCAGTACTCTTAACAACACACACACGTCCATTCGCCGACTACTTTCAGGTCCTGAAAAAAAAAAAAAAAAAATACCAGTCACTCATTTCAGGACAAAACAGCCTGTTTGTCCGGCCTTCATTCATATTCGCAGAAGCTCTGTCTGGCGGTGTTCAAAGGCGAAATCTGCGTTTTCTCATTCCTAAAAGCAAAATCGGAAATGCAGGTGAGTGGTTTGTACAGAAGCACGCATTTTTTTTTTTTTTTCTCTTTTCTCCTTTTCTCTTTGTTTTGTTTTTTCTTTTCTTCCTTTTCTTGTTTTCTTGTTCCCTTTCTTTTTCCTTTTCTTCTCTTTTTCTTTTTTTTTTCTTTTCCTTTTATTTAATTTTTTCTTTCTTTTATCTTTTCATCTCTTTTTCATTTTTTTTATTTGCTATCTTTCTTTCTTTGTGTGTGTGTGTCTCCGTCTATATGCACGCTCTCCATTTTTCCACTGCTAACAAGTTCCAGCTTTAATCCTACATGATACCTAAAGCATTATGAAATAAAAGTTAAGTAAAATCTGTATCCGCCATATTGACAGAAGTTTGTTCTTATGAAAATACAGTAATTAACGTTTACATCAAAGAGGAGAGGACAGTAGTTACAGTTTATAATTTTGTGATTTTTTGTGTTTTGCTTTCTAATCAATTCGTTTTGTATTAAACTGTACAATAAGTAAAAACAAAGTGAAAGCCTTCATAAGTAGAAGTAAAATAGAGACTGGTACGAGTTAAGTATATAAAGTAAACTTTAATCCATGTACAAATCAAAGGTATATTCTTTTATGTATATAAACTGTAACAACTCTGGGAAAGTGATTAACTTACAAAACGTGATAAAAACCATCATATGTTTCATAAAACTGTGACATAGAGAGAAGGAAACAAAAAGGGAGAGAGAGAGGGGGAGGGAGGGAGTGCAAGAAATCGATGGCAGAAGCTTTGAACATAAATTGATTTATCTGGAACTTTGTCGAGCAAAAAAACGCTGTAGAGTCAGCGGGAGACTGATCACCTTTCATCGGGTATGCGCTTGTAAGTCGGGTTAATTGCTGTAGATTTTTTCACGTTTCTGTGATTATATGTATGTATGTACGTATATAATTCCTATGGATTATTTACATTTCAGTATTTCTCTAATTTAATTTGAGACTTTAATTGACTTTATTATCTCACTCTTTACTTTTTTATTTATGATTATATTTTGGTAGTTTCTTTCATTAATCAATTAATGCACCACGTACAATTAAAAAAATAAAATTAAAGATTAAAAAATGGAAATCTACAAAACGGTAGATTGAAAATCTAATCTATTACGTCCGCATTACCTTCTCTCTCTCTCTCTACACACACACACACACACTAATATATATATATATATATATATTGTCAGCAGGAAACAAGATTTTGATCCACAAACTATCTAATCCGCACACCTTGTCCCTATTCGCCCCAAAGAGACGTGACAGCCAATCAGATGCACGAGCTTTGAACACGAGCCGAAGCGACTGAACCCCAACGATGAACCTTGTCTCGCGAGCTCGAGTTTCCTCTCGATCTCATTCGCGGAATTCACTGGACGATAAAGGGAAGGCCATCGTTTAAGGCCAGGAAGCTTTTAGAAATAAGAGAAAACGAGACAGAGAGAGATACGATATTATGACCCGTAGTTTTTTTTTTTTTTTTTTTTTTTTTTTTTTTTTTTTTTTTTTTTTAAGCTCAAGCTGTTTAATATTTTTTATCTTTCTTTTGTTTTTATTATCTATTCTATTTATTTTTAGACGGAGATGCACTTGGCAAAGTGTTGGTGATTTATGGCAAGGTGATAGTTTGGTGATGACAAGCTTTTGCAACTGACTTGTTTATGGTAATAAACTTAAATATAAGTTTTACAGATATTTATTATTGATGATGACGATGATAACTAAATAGTGGTAACAATAATGATTATAACTATAGATAGATAAAGAATGCGATAACAATAATAATACATGAATAAAAAATGGGAGAACAGCAACAAAATAATAATAATAATAATATTAATAATGATAATAATATCAATAATAATAACATCATTACCAGCATTTATGAAATTACAGACATTATCCCTTTGTGGTAAAAAAAATAATATTCCTCACTGTAACTTTACCTTCTAAGACCTGGGTATTATTCGAAACTAAAACTTTAACTTCTAACGAATACATAGAGTACTGTAATAAGAATGAGGTTGAATGGAGTGCAAGTAAAGCCTCTCTTTAAAGTAATGTTAGAGGAACATGAGCATGAATGTGTAGGTTTGAACTTACTCTCGCTTTGTAATTCTGGAAAGTTTTTTTTAGTGCAACCATCACCTATTATGGCGGGCATATAATATCTATGTATGCAAGTATATCCTCTGTTTTCTAGATGCTCTTTTACTGCTTTATGTAGGTTTTGGAAAAGATTGCCTAAAGAGATTGTCATTTCGACTCCTGATAAATTAAAAAGATCAGCTAATTTTTATGTACTACGTAAATAGAAGGTCATTTCCTATCTTTTCTCTCTTAGCCTGTGTTTTGACCTGCACTGACGCCCTTGGTGGTATAATTCGCGATCTTTTTCAGGGTAGCTCTTTATATGGCTTGTCGTAATGAAACTAATAATAATAATGATAATGATGATGATGGTGATGGTGATGGTGATGGTGATGGGGATGGGGATGGGGATGGGGATGGGGATGATGATGATGATGATGATGATGATGATGATGATGATGATGATGATGATGACGATGACGATGACGATGACGATGACGATGACGATGACGATGACGATGACGATGACGATGGCGATGGCGATGGCGACGATGATGATGATATAATAATAGTAAGCATAATTATGTGCGAGCTACAAGCCCACGGCAACCCAGGCTCCACGAGGGTTCCAAAACGAGCGCCGGGCGGGAACCAAGATGACAGTCATGACTAACCTAGGATGACCAGTTAAACCGAGTCTCGTCCCGTTCCGACTAGACCTCCCGCCTCGGCCCTCCGCTGGCCAGGGGCACGCCATCACTCCAGCGCTTGCCCTCGTGTGTTTAACTATTTTAACTATTTGTGTTATACTCCTTTCAATAGAGTCAAACCGTATTTACTTACCTATCATTGTACCCAGCAGTCCATGTACCGAGGCTTCTAAACCCTGATCCATTTGGTGGCAGAAGAGTTTTTCGTGGGTCCATTCGGCTCGCAAATCTGATCGCCGCTCGAAGCCAATGTTCCCGGACGACCAAAGATGTCTTCAAATACACGTTGAGTACGCGTTCAGGGCCCTTTCTTCCTCCCACCCCTCCCTTCTCCCATGAATGTGTTAAGCCGTATAAAGTGCGTGTGCAATCACTCTCACGTTTGCATTTTGTTGGGTACGAGTAAACGTATCAACTGAGGTTAATTAATAAAATCCTTGCGGTAGCATGAAATGGTAGCAATCTCAATTTCACTCCTTCTGTCTGACCTGAGGTTGCATTACTGTAAAAAGACGCGGTACTGGCGTCTCTGGTGAGCAAGCATGAAATACCCTTTTCATTATGTAATTAGTTAAGTTCTCTCGTTTTTTGAGATATATATTGTTTCAGCTACAACGAATTCAAGACGTTGGTGATTTTCTCTCACACTAAGAATTAACTCCTTGTGATTTCGCATAGTTCATGACATTCTTTGTCCTTCATTCATTTCTGGTAAGAGTTTCATTGATTAATAGAAATTCACTCGTTTTTCCTCTTTCACTTCCTTCAATTCTCTTACTGACTTCGTTAATCTTTATCACGGACATTATATAATTTACTCCTGCTTTCGTTAATAGGTCATCTCACTCCGACCTGACCTCACTCTCCCCCCCTCCAGTCGCTGTCACACGCGAGAGAGCGATGAGTAGACAAGCTCACTTTTCCCGTAATTGGGTTGTTTGTCACTGACGCCATTTGGGAAGATTTAACACCGTTACATTGTTCAATGGTGATACATCTTATTGGCGCTAGGATGGAGATTTTAACGCGATTATGCATGAATTACTTAACTGAAATTAGCATCTTCCCCTTACCATAGTGCACAGGGATGCCAGATATAAAGTTATTCATTCAATAATCACACATCTCACCCTACCGGAAGTCACTTGCAAATTTCCAGGCGATCGTGCGATTTCGTGATAGATATCAGTAAGGACCCAGACACTGACACATATATGCAGAGTAGAGAGGGTTAATTGTGGATTTCCCCGTCTCGTTGTCCAGTTCACTTCGTGTCGATGAAGTCTTGCATAATTCACTAGTGCGTTTACTAATGCATACATTCCGTCGTATACCATTAAATGTTGAGTTCAATGTGGTAGCTCAAATATTTTTACTTTATTAATATCATTACTAATTACCGCATTATTGTTAAAATGAATGCTGCTGTTCCTGTGTGTAATTCATACTTTGTGAGTTCACTCTCACTCTTGCTTTCATTCTCACTTTCGCTCACACTTACTCTCATTAAAAGGGTTTGTTGTTGTCGTAGCTGTATGCGTAATGATCGATTATTATCTCTTTTGCCCGCGATTTTGCTGGTCGTAACGAGTGAACAACACTATGCATATTGCTTCAAATATTTTCACATTGCAAACTTTTCTGTCTTTATGTGACGACAAGTGGTTCAAGTGAATCCTCGTGGATTGCCGCGGTCGTTTCCCTTACCTATTCCAATATCTCTCAGAGACACTTTTGGAGCTGAAACAGGTTCTTGCGGAATGATACTCACGTCCCCCCTCTTTTATTTTCCTTGTGATCTTTGTGGAACAAAAATAAAAATCCAAAACTAATATTAAAACTGCAAATTTATATAAAAAGACAGCTATCTTGGCCCTTGCATATATGATCTGGTTCATAGATAGATTGAATGATAGGTAGATAGATAGATAGATAGAGAGATCATCGCTAATGTTTATAGGTCAACAATATTGCAAATTCAAATACAGATTGTGAAAAAAAGAAAAGGAAAAAAAAAAAAGACTAACAGCGTTTCGCATTGAACTGCGAAAATAATTTCCTCACAGCGCCGGCTTTCGACAGCTGTCCGGAAAGCGAAGTGGCTCCTGCCGGCCTCCTTCTTTGCTGAAATCACGTGACCAAAGGTGACCTGACCATTCTGAAATCCGCTTCATCGACAAGGTCAAACAGGGTCAGTGCATTTTCAAGGCTGCTGCAACGGATCAATTGCTCTTGCAACAAGTATGTGCTTGGTTTTACAGCATACATAGGATTTTCATCACACAGAGAGGTAAATTTATATGTTTATACTTCTAATGACACTTGAATATAACTAAACCGAACTCAGGATAATATAGAGTTCAAGCTAATGTTTATTTTCCCTTACAAAAAACGTAAAGATATGTGTTCAATGTCAAGCTGATCTCTTTAGATATAGTTTGAACGGAGAGTCACCTGTTATTTCTAATTATAC
>NC_061858.1:16463286-16465786 GCF_019202785.1 Penaeus chinensis
TCATTATTGCTATCATTAGCATCATTGGTAATGTTGCTATAATTATTAACGTTACTACCTCTCCTCATAGTATTAATAACAGTAATATAAGGAAGAAGAAAAATAGGAAGAAAAAATAGACTTGCGTTTAATAATGATGATAAAAATATATCAAATATACAAAAAATAATTCATCATATTCCTTATCCTGTGCTAATGCTTTTTCCTGCAAAAAAAAATACACATTGAAAAGATATCATTGACCCAGAGGACAGTACCTCTCCGTTGTCATCGTTACCAAAATCCCTAGGCCTTTCATTCCCTAGCACTCTTAAAATTTCCAAAATATTTTACCGCACAACTATAAAATGTACTTTAGGATTTTTTTTATTTTTTTTTTTTTTTTTTTTTTCCGTAGAAACTGTATTTGCATATTTTGAAATGTCAATATGCAGATCGATTGGTACTAAACGGTCTAGAGATTTAAGTTTTATTTCTACTTTCTTTTGTAATATTATTTCTTATCTTACTGCTATTTTTTTTTTTTTTTTTCATATCTCGTGAGTTTCAGATAGTAACAGACTAAACTACAGTTGTCCTTCCCTGTACACGTGATTTCATTACTAAATGTTTTTTTCCCTTTCTATTCTGTCTTTTTGTTGTTGTTTACTACTAACTAATGTCTCTCTCTATATGTATGTAATTGTGTAGGTATATATATATATATATATATATATATATATATATATATATGTATGTATGTATGTATGTATGTATACATGCATTTCTGTATGCATACTTGCATGTATGTATACAGGGTTGTATGTATCTCTGCATGTATATGTGTACGTATGTATGGGTGTACATATGTATGTGTGTAGTTTATTTTTCTTTCTTTTTTTTCTTTTTTTATCTCATAAAAATCGAAACGATGATGTCGCTCCTTAATAATGAAGGTGAACTAATCAAAGGATAGATACTCTAAGGAGGGGAGCCACGTCGGCCCCGATGGCCTCTTTGGCAGCTCCGAAGCCCATCGCCCTCCACAGGCGGGTATTAGGAGCCTGGAGAAAAGGGGCCTTGGTACAGCTGTTCTTGCCGACGGCGGCGTTGTTCTCGGCTCCTGGTGTTCACTGCAGCGTTGACCGAAAGCAAGTTCGCCATGGAGAAGGGTCTGCACGATAAGTGTGGCCTACCCGTCGTAACTGACGCCGGATAATTCGAACCTCAACACGAACGGCCGTATAATTAAAACGCCGGTGCGGGCACTGCAATTCAGCCCCAGACATAGACATACAGAGCGAGGCGTAGAAAAGGTAGTAGTAAACAATTCAGCCTTCCCTGGGCACTCCTGCGGGGACTGTTGGCACGCCTGATGCATCCCGCGCGCAGCTGTTGATATGCCGAAGGCTGGCATGACTACGATTTAAAGCCGAATTTATAGTCATTTTTTTCGGGAAAGATAGTATCAAACTTGAATATCGGAATTTCAACTGTCATTTACAACCGTCGTATTCACGATCGCTCTCAAAACCTTTGATCGTACGGGAAAGTTCAGGGTTAACAATATAGGAAAATATCACATTTCATTATTAATGGATCAGCCGGGATTGCATATTTCCTATTTTCAGACTCGTGACCACTCTCCTGCCCCGGTGTTTTAATTCATCAAACCTATATCTAATTGAATGGTGCTGGTTTTATTCTTCACAAAGGCTGTAGAGATGTCGGAATTTTATCCCTAACAAACTTAAAATCTCTCCGAAACACACACGTATACATAGATAAAAATGTGTATTTCTATGTATATATTGTATAAGCTTATATCAATCTATCTATCTATCTATCTATCTATATATATATGTATGTATATATATAAACATATATATGTGTGTGTGTGTGTATGTATGTATTCATATACATATATGAAGGCGTGCTCATCCAGTTACTCGAAATTGCGTTTATTACATGCTTTGTTAATTTAAACTTCCATGTATAACACAAGCGTCGATATATTCACGTTAATGCACTCTATCTAACGATTGGGGTGCATTAACGTGGATATATTGAAGCTTGTTTAATAGATGAAAGTTTAAATAAACAAAACATGTAATAAATGCAATTTCGGGCCTTTGATTCGAGAATACGTTTGGACGCACATACACTCATATCCATATATATTAAGAGCAAAATAAAAGTTCTGAATATATACATGGGGATGAGGGTCATTAACATATGGTCTCGGTCTGCCCAAGTGAGGCCGAGGATCCGCTAAAGACAACGGATGTTGAAAGCCTCCAGTCTTTAGAAGTGCGCCTTATATATGGTCCAGGTCTCACAACTGTACAGCAGGTGAGCGATGCATACCACTCTGTGGACAGCGATCTTTGTGAAGGTGTTAATGTTACGATTAAGGAAGACTCGATGTGACAGGCGCCCAAAGGCAAATGATGCGAGTCGGATTCGATTCTGGATTTCGTCGTGGATGTTACGAGATGAAGAGAGGATACTGCCTAGATAG
>NC_061858.1:16545786-16550786 GCF_019202785.1 Penaeus chinensis
GCTCCGTCACAGACGCTGCGACACCCGCAGCGAAAGGGTTACGAAGTTGTTTGGCAGTACCACCCTTGCCTGACTGGATGCCATTCCTAATCAACAGAGGTTCAGCGCTCTAATACTTGTGCCAAGGCGGTGACTTCACCTACGACACATGCGTTTGAATTCCCAAAGCGATATGTCGTTTTCTCGCCGTGAGATCGGGGTCGAGCCAGTAGTCAGAACGCAGGCATTTTTACGACTGCCGCAACGGAGAATAGAACACGGGACCATGAGGGTCCAGTGCTCTAACCACTGGACCATCGCGGCAGTCACACACACACACACACACACACACACACACACACACACACACACACACACACACACACACACACACACACACACACACACACACACACACACACTTATCATGAGTGGCGCCACTCTACAGTATTCCCCTTTGACGTTCCTTTGTCCTTCCGCTGCACTCTATCCTGTTGTTCATTCCCGTCAGTGTAGCTCTCTTTTGCCCCCGAGAATGTTGAACGGAGAAAGGTTATTTTGTACGTATTTCCCCGTAACTGACTGACCCTTTTGGATGTTTACCCATGGTACCCGAAGCTTCATTTCATGCCACGTCTGCGACTCGAAGCCCCATTTGCTAGAGGACTGTTATTTTTTGGAAGGAAGTGTTCTTTGTCTTAGTGTAGATTTTTTCTAGTTGTAAAAAAGCACTTGTTGTTTTATAATGCGTGGTTGATTTTCCTTCTTACGTTTATTTAAGGATTCGTTTTTTTTTTTTTTTTTTTTTTTTTCTTTCATTTGTAAGTTAACTTTGTAAATATAGTTGGATATATAGATAATAATGACTAATTATGGTTGTACACAAAATCATGATCTTATTTTTGCATTTGATATTTAAAATGACGAGTAAGATGAAAATGAATGTAATGGCATATTTGATAATGACAGTGGTTAAAATCGTGAGAGAAAAAGTCACATATAGAGTTAATAATTAAAATATATGTATTCATTGCCAGAATTATATATATATATATATATATATATATATATATATATATATATATATATATATATATATATACTTATGAAAGACTGTTAGATATAACAATTCGATAGAAGAAAACAAAAATGAAAACTAATAAACCAAATGCTAATTTTCTAACTGGTAACATTGCCATGCAAATGTAACGTTTCACTTAATTTAGAAAGTTTGGACTGCCGAGAGGAGAGAGCCGCATAAAAATGGAAAAAAAAAAGGTCCTCTTTAGAGTCAAAATGTGGAACTAATTTTTCAATGAAAACTTTTCCCCAACAAGAAGGAGAGTGCAATATACTGAAGCAGAGTTACACAACAACAAAACAGAGTTATATAAAAAGGTTGAATTCGGAATGGTATGCCAGAACTAGACGTTATTCCGATCAACAGCTGCAATAGGTGGCAATGTGTCAAAATGCTGATATCAGAAATATGCGTTCTTTGTGGAATAATTCCATGATAAAACATGAATGCGTGACCTAAAATGAAGCCATTATTTTCACAATGTTCAGTTACATGAGCAAATACTTTACGTAGTATAAAAATATGTGATTTAACTGAAGTGATACAGAGTTATAAAATAATGGTAATAACAGTAAAATCAGGAATAATGATAGTATGATAAAGATCGGAGTAATAATGTTGATTTTGATTATGGTGATGATAAAGATTATAGTAAGGATGAGGATAATAATGACACTGATAATAATGACATTGAAAAAAAATGGTAATGATAATATTTATAATAATAATAATAATGATAATGAAAATAATTAAAATATAAAAAAATAATAATGGAAATGGTAATAATAATAGTAATGATGATAATTGTAATAATAATGATACTAGGTAATGTGATAATAATAATGATAATAATAAGAGTAACAACAACAACAATAATGATAATAAAGATGATAATGATAATAGCAATAAAAATAATAATGATTATTATAATTATAATAATAATGATAATGATGATAATAATAATAATGATAATAATAATAATAATAATAATAATAATAATAATAATAATAATAATAATAATAATAATAATAATAATAATCATAATATTGATGATAATCATAAAAATGATAATAAAGATAATGACAATAACATATGTGTACATATGATGTGTGTGTGTGTGTATAGAGAGAGAGAGAGAGAGAGAGAGATACATACATACATACATACATACATACATACATACATACATACACACACACACACACACACACACACACACACACACATATATATATATATATATATATATATATATATATATATATATGCGTGTGTGTGTGTGTGTGTGTAAAGGGTATTTAGATGACACCTTAAACATATGGTTTAGCAGGGGTAGTTAAACTGACGGTTGGCTTAACCTCTTTTATTGAGAAGCGTAAGCAACACAGATATTAACACGGATACAAGTCTTCGTAAGGCTAAGTGCTTGGTCTGCCCGGAGGGCGGGCAGCCAGCCTGACCCGCAGCAAGACTCTCTGAAAGGGGTGGGTCATCCTGAGCCTTAAGTACTGGTGGGTGCGTGGGGCACGTTGGGGCGCCTGCGATGAAGCCACGCGTATACGTGCTTTTGTACGCCACGTGGAAGCTATTTATACATACATATAGTGTGTATGTGTGTGTGTGTATGTGTGTGTGTGTGTGTGTGTGTGTGTGTGTGTGTGTGTGTGTGTGTGTGTGTGTGTGTACTTACATGAATCCTAAGAAGAAATAATTTATATCATCCTTAATTTCGCAAGCTTGGTAATCTATACAATCAGCAGACTATCGGTTCTGAAATTTCAAATCGGTTGCATCATGGGGCTGCGCGGGTAATTATCACCCGCAGGTGACAGACAGTCAGGAAGAATGTCAACATGTACTAACCATCGATGTGGTGGTTAACGCAGCTATCCTTACGCAGAATGTTTGTTAGTTTTATTTTTGTGTGTGTTATTGCTGTTTGTGTTAGGTTGAAAGCCAAAATAAAGGCTACATGATCCTTTTCACTGAATCGTATTTTTTATTAGGAAGATGTATCAGTGATGTAAGAACGGCTACTATAACATTTTAAAACATGAGGGGAGGTTTCAAGCTTATTAATCGCCCACGAAGGTAAGTAATTTCTGTTGAGTTATTCTTGTCAGGACTGCACTTTTTTATAGTATGCATTTGTAAACATTTGCGATTCTTTTAACATAACTATCTGGAGTGAGAAAAGGATTTTGCCAAATGCATATTTTTTTGTCTTATATTTTAAATCTCAGTGAGAGTTAATACTATTTTTTTGTTTTCTTGTTTGTTTACATTTCAAGGTGAGAGTGCACTACCACCGTCATTATGTATGATTGACTCATTCCTTATTTAGAATTATGTACTGAATGCTTCGTAGGATTAAAATGTTAAAATATTTGAAATGTTTAAAAATCTATCAATAGTTATTTTTCTCCTTTAAGTAAACATGTATGACAATAAATTAATTAAATAAATTAAATAAATTAAACATTAAAAGGATCAAATTATTGCATAAGTACTGTGCATAATCTGTTTAAAATATTAGTCCCTTTAAAAAAACAGTCCTCCCCTACAAATTTTCCAGTGTATGATGTGTATTGTGTATTTATTATCAATAAAAGATGGGAATTAAGTGAGTTCTTGTTTTTTTCCCTTTAATTACGCATATGTATCCAAGGGTATATTGCATCTTATAATTGGGGAAATTTCTGAAATACCGTTAATTAGCATTTCACAATAAACTATTTTTTACTATTTTTAAAGGTTAACGTGTATTAGAATATATACATGTCCATGGTTGAGGAATTTGTTATCAATTAAAGGTGGAAATTGTGTTTTTTAGTTGTTTTCCTCTCTTTACATATGCGCACAAAACTGTGTAATCATGATACATGACGCAGCTCAGAAGCAACCTTAACAGTGCTGTATATCGCATACCCTGCAGCAGTTGCGATACAGCTTACTATGGTGAAACAGGCCGAGGTTTTAGCACCAGGATCAGCGAACATCGAGCAGACATCCGTCACCATAGAACTTCCAACGCCATGGTGGTACATGTAGATGAAACTGGACATCTACCCAATTGGAAGGAAGCAAAAATAGTCCATGGAGGACTGTACATACATAAAAGGAAAGTCATGGAAGCTGCTTACATCGCGACGGAGAAAAACATCAACGCAGCGTCGCAACTGCAATTACACGGACAACAAGTGGGAGGTCACAGTCGTCAGGTAATTCGTCAGCTCATGTCTGATATATATATATACTCTGAATTTCCCTTGATGTATGTATTTCTGACGAAGACAAAGTCGAAACCGGTCAAATACATCTCTTGTATTGTGAAGATATTCATTCTCATTCATACCTTTAATACACACACACACATATATATACATATATATATATATATATATATATATATATATATATATATATATATATATATATATATATATATATATATAAGTACGAGCAGTACATATATAGACACCCAGCATCATTTAACGTTTTTTTTACCCCAACTCTCAAATTCAAATTCCCCCTCCCCAGCCCACGTGCACCAACAAGTAACATTATGCAGCACCCCCCTACCCCCTTTAATTCAAAGATCAACGAGAAAGTGATATGTTAATCAACTGTATGACTGCTCATTTGGTTGTTTCATGATTAATGTAACCCGTTTCCTATTTAATGGTCCTCCAGGAAAAAAGTGCAGAGAACTAATATCATAAACACATACATACATACACACACACACACACACACACACACACACACACACACACACACACACACACATATATATATATATATATATATATATATATATATACATACATATATAGACATATATAGACATATGTCTATATATAGATATATAGATATTTATATATATAGACATATATAGACATATATATATATATATATATATATATATATATATATATAT
>NC_061858.1:16628286-16630786 GCF_019202785.1 Penaeus chinensis
ATATATATATATATATATGTATATATATATATATATATATATGTATATATATGTGTGTATGTATACATATATATATATATATATATATATATATATATATATATATATATGTATATATATATATATATATGCATATGTTTATACATACAAACATACATGCATATATACATACATATATATATATGAATATATGTGTGTGTGTGTGTGTGTGTGTACATAGGGGTGTGTGTATGTGTGTGTGTGTGTGTGTGTGTGTACGTAGGGGTGTGTGTGTGTGTGTGTGTGTTTGTATATATGTATACCAGAAGATGGTAGATTACATTCGCGATACCTCTCCCAAAAAGTTAATTACAGCCTTGTCTATGGAGACTTAGAACTCCTGTGATAAAAATAGTGACATAGGAAGTAGTGAAAACAATTTTGGTTTAATTCCTTTTCATTAAAAATTTATCTCACGTGATTAATGGAGTCTTAATAATTAAGATTTTTTGGATGAGTCCTGTTTGTCCTCCTGATTTATAGTAATTTTCCTTTTTTATGGCTTCCGATTAGAGATTAATTAGAAAGTGGATGTTTTAATGATTTCACCGAAAATGGAAATTCACATCAAAGTTTTTTTTTGCAAGAATCAATTATTTTTTATATATGCATCACTAATAAATCGATACAGTTATATTGGTGTCAATAGTTATTTGAGAAAACAATAATGGGAAAAAATAAACCAGAATATAGAAACTAAACGTTCATTTATATATATTTTCATAAAAAAAACATTGTTATAATATCTTTTCATAGGCACAGCACTTAACTAATACAGTGATCTAGTAAAGCATGTTCATAACACAGGAAAAAATGTATAGTTTTTTTCATAAAGTCTGATATTATTTCCAGCAAATATGCAAATAACTTTCGTAATGTTTATATTATTCTATGCATATTTCCCTTTGTTGCATTATCTTCCCTGTTGTTATCAGACATCAAAGATAAGAATCTGAATTTGCAGTGTAAGACAGAAAAAATATCAACTGTGGGAGAGAATACTGACAGTCAAATTTATATTTCTGCACAGAGAATATCTCCTGCTGCATCAGTGATCATGTAGATAGACAAAAGAACAGATAGGAAGATATAAATAGATAGATAGATAGAAAGAGAGAGAGAGAGAGAGAGAGAGAGAGACAGAGAGAGAGAGAGAGAGAGAGAGAGAGAGAGAGAAAGATAATGAGAGAGAGAGAGTGGCAGAGAATGAGAGAGAGAGTGACAGAGAATGAGAGAAAGAGAGAGAGAGAGAGAGAGACATGCATCCATCCATCCATAAATACATGTATACATACATATATATATACATACACACATACACTTGTGCATGCATACAAACATACATACATACATAAAAATATGTATACATAAAAAGTAGTCAGACAGATAGCTAAAAAGATTTGTGGAGAGATAGATATGTATATATATCTATGACAGATAGATATATATAGACAGATATAAAGTTAGGTAGATAGATAGAAAGTTAGGTAGATAGATAGATAGATTGAAAGTTAGGTAGATAGATAGATAGATAGATAGACAAGTAGGTAGACAGATAGATATATATATATATATATATATATATATATATATATATATATATATACATAGATATACAAACAAATAGATAAAAGTGTAAATATAATGAAAGATAAATTGATAGACACACTGACTGATAGATAGATAGGTAGGAAGGTAGACGGACAGATAGATAGACAGATATACACACAGACGAACGAGCATACAGACAGACAGATATACACACAGACAAATGAACATACAGACACACAGATATACACACAGACAAACGAACATACAGACAAACAGATATACACACAGACAAACGAACATACAGACAAACAGATATACACACAGACATACGAACATACAGACAGACACATAAAAGTATCAAGCAAAAACAAGGCCAGCAAGCAGTATATCCTTCGACCAAAGAAAAGATAAGAAATCCCTTGAAGTTCGTGCTGGATCGAACGCAGGTGCTTTCGGTGTTTCAGAGACTCAAGGCGTGTTGACATTGCGGACAAGGAAGCGAGTGGCGAGAGAGAGGGGGAGAGACTGCGATGGGAACTTCCTTTGGAGCCGAGGGTGTTTCTGTGTGTGTGTGTGTGTTAAGGCGTGTGTTTGGCTCTGTGTGTGTGTGTGTGTGTGTGTTAAGGCGTGTGTTTGGCTCTGTGTGTGTGTGTGTGTGTGTGTTTTAAGGCGTGTGTTTGGCTCTGTGTGTGTGTGTGTGTGTGTGTGTGTTTTAAGGCGTTTGTTTGGCTCTGTGTGTGTGTGTGTGTGTGTGCGTGTTTTAAGGCGTTTGTTTGGCTCTGTGTGTGTGTGTGTGTGTGTTTTAAGGCGTTTGTTTGGCTCTGTGTGTGTGTGTGTTTTTTTTTTAAGGCGTGTGTTTGGCTCTGTGTGTGTGTGTGTGTGTGTGTGTTTTAAGGCATGTGTTTGGCTC
>NC_061858.1:16683286-16688286 GCF_019202785.1 Penaeus chinensis
TGTATAAATATATAATTAAAGAATAAACACAAAATCCCCCTATAAAACTTTCCCTCTTCCTATTGCTCCTCTATCTTCCCACAAAATAAAAATTACAGATTTACGAATTCCCGCATTGTAAGAGGTGTGACGTCACGATTTCAGAAAACGTCACCGATGCTTATTCATTTGATTCATTTTTTAAAATCTTATTTAACTTATCAACTTTTTTATTTCTATTTAAAGCAAATTACTTTTCTTAGAACGGCATCCATTTCCAGTTCTGTTTTTTTCTCTGTCTTAGGTGTATCTCTGGTGGGCGTTCCCCGGGGCCCGCATTTTCACCGTTAACCCGTAAATTTGAAAATACATTCCTGTGTGGGTGCACCTTCATCTTTTCTTCTGCGCAGTTATGTGTGCCATGTTCCTGGATGTTAAAAATATGATGATCGACCGTTTCCATCAGAATCTCAAAGATAGTATTCGATTAAAACATAATGCTCTGCGCAGGTGTTTCGTCTGCAGTTAGTTCTTATGATTTATGCGGTTCTGTTGCCCTGACTTATTCTGGTAAAAATGTTTAGTTAGTGTTTTATATATCTGACTGCGATCTGTCAGTAAATAAAGTGACTTGTGTTTAAAACATTTTACTGTATAAGCTGTTTCCAAGTTTCAATATTTTTTAACAGCATTATGGAATTTATGCAGAGCGGCGCAAAGTGCATGAATAGGAATTTTTCGCATTAAAAAAACATCGTACATATTAATATCAAACAGCAATGCAAATCAGATGGCTGTAGTTTTGATTTATAAATTCGAAGATGATCTAGCTTACTTAACATTTTTGCAAGTTAATTTGATATCGTTATGCGTTATCAGCTTGCGAATTTTGATTGCACCAAATAGGATCCTTCGGTATATACATACATACATGGACACACACATAAACACACACACACACACACACACACACACACACACACACACATATATATATATATATATATATATATATATATATATATATATATATATATATATATATATATGTATGTATGTATGTATGTATATATATATATATATGTGTGGTATATACATGTATATATGTATACGCATGCACCTGCACACGTAAACATACATATACATACGCACACATACATATACAGATAGACAGGCAGATAGACAAATAACAAAAATCTACCTATTCCGCTTTATAATTCACTAGTTAATTTCGTCCACCGACATCTGATTAGCATGAAATGTGAAATAAGCTTGATCGATGTATCAATAAGGGATGCTGTCATTCGCTTTGTGTAGTAACTCTTTGACATCAATATACGATGTACTTTTCCATTCTGTTTGCACGTGAGTCTGTTTGAGTATGTTTTTTACTTAGCGATGAACAAAGGTAACAATGCTGTAATATACATTACCATAAGAATAAAATAATAAAATAAAAAGAAAATTGTTCGTATGCCTGTGTTTCATTTTATGAGGAACAAACGTGCAACAGTAACGTTTATATGAAGATAATATCAAACCATAGTTCTATGCGCTACCTGAAAGGGAGTGTAAGCTTATTTCGAAACATCATGTAGTTGGAGACAAAGAATAAGATTATGAAAGATATAGACAGATCAAACGATGAAGATGAAGACAGGCAGAAGAGAAGAAATGAATAAGTGGAAATAAAAGTAGAGGAGAGAAATGACAATAGATGAAGTAAATGATTAGATAGGAGCAGTATATTAGCAAGTATTATTATTATTACAATTACAGCAATAATGATTATAAGTGCAATAATTTAAATAGTAATGATAAAAAGAACACGTAAATATTATAGTCTCCCCTTGCTATAACTACTTCCTTCACTGTTTTCATTTCAAGGCTATGGTAGCAATAGTAGCATACGTGTGTAACGAATAGTATTGAATACTCATTGCCGTTTTACATTTGCTATTGTTTATTACCACTGGACTTGAGAGACAAGAGTTAGCAAGAAAAGGAACGGAAGTCCTTCAAGACACGGAGGTAAGCCAATGCGATCTTTTAATAGAATTATGGAGGATTTAACACGAGTAATATCAGGTCAAAGAGTAGATCGAGGTCACGTTGAGCGGAGGATGAGTGTGTGGGTTTATGTGCTTAGAAGATGCTTGATTATGTGTATGTGTGTGTTTCTCTGTATAGTATGTTGATCCATATATGTGTGTGTGTGTGTGTGTGTGTGTGTGTGTGTGTGTGTTGTGTGGTGTGTTGTGTGTGTGTGTGTGTGTGTGTGTGTGTGTGTGTGTGTGTGTGTGTGTGTGTGTGTGTTGTGTAGTGGGTGGTGTGTGTGTGTGTGTGTGTGTGTGTGTGTGTGTGTGTGTTTGTGTTTGTGTTTTCTGTTTCTACACCCCTTTTTACACTTCACTGTTGAAGAGGTGTTCTTTATATTTCATTATCGTCCCCATGTTTCCGTACCCGATCTTTTAGCATAAAAAGTCTTTACCTGGCGTATTAGGACACCTGATGCGTTCCCTGCAGTTTACAGGGTCAATATCCAGGGTGGATAACTCCCATGAATGAGATTGTTGCTGAAGAAACATGTATCATAACTGCATTTCGAATGGAATTTTAACCAATTTAGTTTTTCTTTTTTCTAATATTCATAGTGATGTGATCAAATTTACTAATATTGCCTAATACAACTCTTGCAGCAAGCTTTGTAATTTTTGTACTTTCTGCATCTGGGTTTTATTAGCTGAACCCCAAACATTTGGATGTTAGTTAATTATACTTATAGCTAGAGTTTGTACAACCGAGATTCTAGTTTCAGTAGTGATTTGATTTCTTATGTTTTTAGGATATATCAATGTACCCATTACTTTCCTGTGTGTGTTGTCAACGTGTGTTTCAAATATCATAGATCTGTCTAAGTGTACTCCTAGATTTTTTACTGAAGTGTTCGGTTTGATAGAACAGCCTTCAAATTCAAACGTTGATCATAGAGAATTTTAGCGATGATCTGTCGACTACCTGTGAATATACAGTGAGTTTTATGTGACCATCAGTGTCATAATATATATACGATATCATGTATATTGCTGGGTGTTTCTTATTAATGTATTTAAATTGTTTGCTGAGTCACTATGAAGACACTGTGAATCATCAGCGTACTGCACTAAAAGGCAGTTATGGGCAATGGTTGATGAATCATTTAAGGAAATTGTAAATAGGGTTGGGCCTAAGATAGATCCTAGTGGAACACCAATAGATATTGATTGATGATATAATTTCATTAATTCTTACCGATATGGTCCTCTTACCTCAACTGCTAAACCAAATGGTATCAATTCTATGATTTATTAGTTTGTTAAGGAGAATTTCATGGTTGACACTGTCAGAAGCTTTAGAATGATCGCACAGTGCAAACAGATTTACCCCATTGATCTATGTTATTATAAATTTCATTAATAATCTGTAGTAACTTTGTTTCAGTAGATAACGTATGTTATTTTTTAAATACTAGGTTATAGGCCTACAGAAGACTCGCCTATTGATTTTCTACATTTTTTTCAACAACATTAGATAGTATAGGAAGTATAGTAAAAGGGCGATAATTTTTCACATCGTCTATATCCCCCGACTTGAAAATTGGTGTTAATATACCTTGCTTCCAAAGCGACGGAAAAACACCAGTGACCAGAGGGGTTAATATGACCGTTAAATAATGTGCAACTGCGGATAGACTATCTACCCGCTCCTACAATATTTGTTTCGTGAAAGTGATAATATTAGGGTAATATTATCCACGTCCACTGGCTGTGGTCCGAACCCATTAGTTGTGCGCCTTGCCCAATCTGTTTTTGTTGTTGTTGTTGTTGTAATGTAGAAACATATGTTTGCTCATAAGTTAGTTTTCAAGTTATTGAGAAGTCATGAAAATAGTCTATGCTCTGTGTAGAATCTGTACATTCACCTGTGTGGTGTTTGCTGTTAGGCACTGGTGTTTTAACAAGGTGTTTTTGTATTTATTTCTGTAATAATGCACAATGAATGAGCGATTTAACATTTTTCTTTTTTACGTTATGACCTACCTGAAGGGCGACTTCATTTCTGGTACTTTTGAGAGCTTGGTGACCACTATTTCTATCGCTATTGGCCCTTTTATGCCGTCATTTATACAAGGAGTTATTGGTTTGTCGTTTGCCGTTGGTGCTAAACTATGCCGTTCCTTTGGATTCATCAGCTGCGTGGAGAGGGGGAGCCTGCTACAAGGGCAACAGCTTGCTCCTCACATTCTTTCGCCCAGACATTGACTCTTCCTATACGGGAGTGGGTAGAGACGATAATGCCATAGTCGACATTGACTGATGATAGCCTTCCATATACATACATACATATATACATATATATATATATATATATATATATATATATATATATATGTATGTATGTATGTACATATATGTGTATATATATACATATATATATATATATATATATATATATATATATATATATATGTGTGTGTGTGTGTGTGTGTGTGTGTGTGTGTGTGTGTGTGTGAGTATGTGTGTGTGTGATACCTATATAGACAAAAATATTCTTTGAATCATTTTTGTCCTCAATGCCTCGTACATTCCCCTGATCTCGGCAAAATCCTCTGCGCCAGCATTTTCACGCCGACGAACATATACATACATTCTGTGAAAATCAACAGCATGTACCTCCTCTGTTTACCTTCAAATTTCTAACACATAAACTATATTCCAGACCTCCTTTAGGCACAATTAAACTGGAGTTAATCTTGGTTTACAATATTTTTCTATCTCACATAACCATAGTCGTTCAGATGAAGGAGTCCTCACCTGCAGCCATAAAAAGTATCGCAATCGCCACAATTTGACAGTGTGTACGTATCAATGATGTGTGAATGTGTATGTGTGTCAGTAGTGTGTAGGAAACGAAAATTGTTGTATGCATTTATGCTGTGTGCCATGTGGATGTCTTTGTGCATGTATTTGTATGTAGGTAGG
>NC_061858.1:16695786-16703286 GCF_019202785.1 Penaeus chinensis
CTCATACAGGGACGCTCGAGGTTAGAGTCCCATGTGCTGGAGCGCCTTGTAAGTAACCTAATGCTGTAGTCATTGTAAGTGAGGTATTTATACATAACAAACAATTTTGATTATTTACTTTATAGATATATATCGTAGGGTCTTACTTGAGAAATCCATTTTACGAATGATAAGTCATACAGTTTTAGGGGACTCATTTCGTACTGAAACACACAGTTAACACCTTTTAATCTTTTACGTTATTACAAACGAAAATCACGGAAGTTTACCCACGCGTTTTTTTCCGTTTGTTTGTTTTAGTTTTTTTCATCATTAGTTCCTGAATATAAGATAACAATATAGTTTATCACGAATTGATTCCTTTCTCGCATGTTTTAAAAATGGATTCCCCGCAATGGCACCTTGTTTTAGGTTACATACAGTAAATGTTCACTCATTCACAAACATACCTCTGGCATTTTGTAGTTCTGAATTGAAGGCAAGCATGAATCCTTAAGTAATAATTGTATGAATACATTGGTCCGTGTACATGAATTAAGTCGAGGTAAACTGATAATAAAATTGATTTTAATAAAGGTTCTTAACGTGTGGCTTTTGTTGGGGGGGGGGGGGGGGGGGGGGGATTTTTCCATGTATACGAAAAACCGAAATCAAAATAATGTTATTTCTCTCTAATCTCACATATATTGTAGGACATTTGTGAGCCTTCAGTTGCTTCATACTAAGAAGACAAATAAACATAAATACATAAAAAACAATAACATTTGCACACATATCTAAAATCTAATCATTATTATTTACCTCTTTCAGACTAACCTTTTACTCTGACACTTCAACACGCATAACTTTTGGTGCAAGTCCTCTAAAACGTAATAATAATAATAATAATAATAATAATAATAATAATAATAATAATAATAATAATAATAATAATAATAATGATAATAATAATAATAAAAACAATAATAACAATAATAATAAGAATACTAGTAATAATAAGAATAATAATAAATTATTACTTATAATAACAATAATGATAATATTAATAATAATGATAGTAATATACAAGCCAGCATAATCAAACCATCCTCACAGTTCTCTCCAATAATCTCTCATTCTACAAGACAACAATACATTTAATTCATTCATTGTCACACAGTCACTAATTCTAAAACATCTTTCGTACTATAGGCACCAAATTGTTTGTGTTCTCTTTGCGCACACGTTTCAACTGCAGATTGAGTGCTAACGGCAGTATTGAAAAGGTGTGTACGTCTTTGAGTAAGTGAGTGTGTGTGTGTGTGTGTGTGTGTGTGTGTGTGTGTGTGTGTGTGTGTGTGTGTGTGTGTGTGTGTGTGTGTGTGTGTGTGTGTGTGTGTGTGTGTGTGTGTGTGTGTGTGTGTGTGTGTAATACATAGGAATATACAGTGAATGTAACCATATAAGCAGCTAAAGGAAAAAAAATATTTCAAACCCATTTAAATTATAGTTCTCCTATACATGTGTCTTTGAAAACCAAAATAAACCCAAGTCAAAGTCATGAACTACTGAATTCCGCCAGCAAATATTACGCCCTTTCTGATATTCAATGAACCTTCAGCATACTGAAGATCTGTTGAATCTACACCACATATGAACAATATATATATATCCATTATTAATGTGAAATATGTGCGTGACTTTTGGTATTTCTAAGTACTTGCTTAACATTCAAACCATCATTTATATAAGTACAACTGTAAGTGAGTGTTTTTTTTTTCTTTCTTTTTTTTCAATGCCCTTGAACTTATGAACATACGTAACTGGAGGTGATTACACATTGGCGATTGTGCGTATTCCTTCGACTATACAGTTTGTGAATCATGAACACTTTACCGTAAACAAAACACTCTGAAGAACGCACAATGTCCACTAACAAACCAGTTGTTCATCAAGTCATTATATTGAACATATGGACTGGGCTTAGGTGAAATCCCATCATGAGATATAAATAGCCAACACAAAATAACCACAATAATACTTTCATGTTGAAGAATTCATTACCAGTAGCACTATCACAATGAGTGGTACAAGGCCACAGTCATCAAATGCCACAAATGTCTAATTTTCACAACGTTTCTCGGACACCATGCAACAAATTCGAGATTATATGAAAATCATGTAATTCATTTATGAAACACAACTTCTAAAATCATTGCAGTCTGTAGTTTATTTTATTCAATATTATTTTCAAGTCAAAAAGTAAACACAAAACACGATCCACTTCATTCATGCATACACATACTTATATGTTTTTCTTCCTCCACAACATTTGATTTCTTATGAAGTAGATAATAGCACCATAACACGCAGTTGCGGCGACACTGCACAACTTAAACGAGAGTTTACTACACCCAATACTGGTTCTTCCTGAGCATCGGGTTGGTAGTTCTAGGCTGGTGCTTCTCATACAGGCCCCATTCCTCCGCCTGCTCCGTGTTGACACCATAGGGATAACCGGCCAAGTGCGGGTCATACGGACTTTCCCTGGGCGTCGTGTCCGCACAGAGGGGTGTGACCTGCATCCATACGGACGAGGAAGGCAAATAAAGAAAATAAATGAAATCAGTAAATAAAAATGTGAATGTAGAAGGTCTTTTAAAGTTTTGCTTTGTCTCTTAAAGTGCTAAGGCTAAGAAGGAGAAATGTGCAAAGAAAAATTATCAAAATTTCAGGAAAGATTGAGTATAAATAATTGATTCTTTAAAAAGTTAACCAAAAATGTGCCAGTTTTTTAAACTAAACAAACATTACCACTAAGAACACATAATCAGACACAGGTGCTGCTAGGCAGGACCTTCCACCGTACCTTGCACTGAGGCACTGCCGGTGAGACCTCCCGAGATGGGTCACGGGGCCAGGAGGCATCGGAATCTGTGAGGTGTGCTGCCAGCCCCATTCCACCACTCCCACCATTGTGTAAGTGGTGGTGGCGGCCAGGCCTTGGGGACGATGGTAGTTCTGGGGGTCGACACTCTAGCTCTGACATATCGTCTGTCATGAAGGAGTTGGGTCGTGAATCAGTTGGCAGTGGTGGGGGTAGGGAGGCTACGTCACCATCCATCCCAACATTACTGCGCTTGTCACTATGTCGTCGACGAGTAGCACAGCGTACCAGCACCATTAGAGCTATAACTGCCATCACTGCTCCAACAAAGGCTACAATGACAATTATGTAATCCATGGGAATGCCAGGGAATAAACTTGAGGTGTCTGAGTTTGATGAACCTTCAATGTCTCCCGTAGGCGAGAGGATTTCTGGTCGCAGATGTCTTGGCGGTCCTGCACCTTCTTCTAATGCTGCTCCAGCCTCCATACTCTCCACCAAACTAAGGCGGAGTGTTCCTTCTGCGGGTTGAAATCCTGGTGCTGGTACCTTAAGGATGTAGTGGACATGATCATGCAGAGGCTCATCTGCCCTCAGATTGAGCTTCCTTGCAATATAAAATATAAGTCCTGCCCTTATGTCTTCATGTGTAAAATCCTGAACTTCATAGGACCTGCCAGATCTCCTTGTCCGCCGACTGATCTTCTTTAGCTTCCCAAAACGAGGTCTTTTCTTCACTTTGTATACAGGATTGCTACCTGTAATGGTGGCCAGTTGGGAAGCATCTAGGTGGTCTAAGGTGAGACGGGTTCTTCCACCTACTGTTGCAATCAACATTTTCGTTTCTACAAGAGGTGTCACAACAACCCTTACTTCTACATCACGAATAGATGCTTCCCATGTCCAAAGGTCTATTCTAAAATTATCTGATGGTTCTGTCAAATCTGTTTGCATATACAGAACTTCTCCTTTATCGACATTGATTTGTCCAAATGTGTGGATCACCTGATCATTCATGTACAAGCGACCAAATCTGGGTGATCTGGTGACATTATAGAAGATATGATTGTGGTTGCCATTTGTGGTGGCTGCAAGATGATGAGGCATGATATAAGCTACAGTAGAAGTTTGTTTCAGGGGAATTACAGTATGGTTTACAAGCTCCAGAGTGAGCGGCTGTACCTCAATGGTAAAAACTGAGTATTTAGGGTTGTGTTTCCCATCTGACACTTTGAAATAGAAACGGGCTGATCCATTAGTTCCATCGTGAGCATAAAGGATCCTGCCAGCATCCACGTCTTCTTGCGAGAAAGACTGAACAGCTACACTGAAGTTGTCAACTTGGATGAGACGCCCATGGTCAGGGGCACTCATGAGTTCATACACAATATCCTTTGGAACATTGTCAGGGTCTGTGGTGAGCAGACTGTGGTTAGTGATGACTGCATTCTGACGGTGCACAACATACAGAACTGGAGCACTGGTGACTAATGTGAAGGGTTGGTCATTCACTGGTGTTACACTAACGTTTAGTGATCCATTAAAGAGAAGTACATCTGGAGAAGAGCCATTTCCAGCAAGGTGAACAGTGAAGCCTAGGCTATCGGTGAGGGTGTCACTGTGATCATGTTCATACCGCACACGGCCCTTTTCGATGTCACGAACGGTAAAGGTGTAGCCCTCAGTCATGTTTCTGTCTCTTAGTGTGAAGATGCCATTCACAGGTGTGGATGTGACAGTGGCGATCAGCTGTGGCGTGAATCGCACTGCTACGCCAGCCCCTGGGTACGTCTCGATGAATTCAAAGACGGCAGAGAGGTTCAGGTTGTCCTGCCTCACAGTCGCCTGCCCTCCTTCCGCCACCACGAGAGGCGCCAGCCCGAGATAGCGCTCAAGACCTCCTCCACGCGGACTGGCGACAGATATTCCGATGTGGAACTCTTGATTCTTCAGTGGCTCTGCAAACGGAGTCTCCACGTCGAAGACAAACATGTCGCTCGCTGAGAGATTGGAGAAGGGGCTCGTGTGCTCGAAGATGATGCGGGAGTCATTCAGGTGCCGTTGTGTGAAGTTATCGACTGGAACGAGCACGCCCCCCGCCTCCTCCAGGAGCAGCTGTCCCAGGGACGGCGCCTGGCGGATCACGTAGACCAAAGACCTCTGTATGTTGAAGTCGTTCGTGACGGCGAGCAGGACGGCGGACGAGAGCGGCTGCTGCATCATCGGGAACACGTGCAGCTGCTCGTTCCGCACGAGGCTGATGTGCAGCGCCCGGGCAGACACGGTGAACACGTTGGAGCCGGTACCGTGGACCTGGTCGCTCGCCTCCCACCGGAACATCCCCGAGAGGCCGCCTGGGGGCACAGAGGGAGGATTATGACACGTCGCTGCGACTTTTGAATCGCAGAAGTCTGGTGTTCGTTATTCAATCCACATGTGTAATTCATAAATAAGTTACTGTGCGTGCGTGCATGTGCGTGTGCGTGTGCGTGTGCGTGTCTCTGCGTGTGCGTGCGTGTCTGCATGTGCGTGTGTCTACGTGTGTTTGTGCGTGCGTGCATGTGCGTGTGTCTGCGTGTGCGTGCGTGTGCGTATCTGCGTCTGCATCTACGTGTGTACGCCCAGGTGTATTTGCGTGTGGTTGTGCATCCATGTCTTTATGTATTCGTATTGTGTGTACGTATGTACATGCACATATGTATGTGTGAACTACTGAAGTACTGACAATAATAATTCCTAAAATACCAGGAACAGTAAATTATACTTTTGCATGATATTTTGACCATCCCCCGCCAGTCGTAATAATAATAATGATGGCACTGATAATCTCCATCATCATCATCATCATTATCATCATCATAATTACAATACTAATAATGATAATAATAATAACAATATTAACAATGATAATTATAATGATGATGATAACGATAATGATAATAATAATATCATTACTTGTAGAAGTGGTAATATTAGTATTATAGTAATGACAATGAAAGAAAACAAACAATTAACAAGTAATTAAGTAAACAGTAAGTAATCAGTAGTTCTCCGAACAATGACTCCCTGCAAGACAATTAGAAACTTGTCTTCTCTGTCTTGTTATTCACTTAATACCAAATGATCTAGTCAGTCTGTTAACTAAACATTTATTTGAGAAGTCAGTTAATTACTCAACGTGTCCCTAATCCTCCTAGTCAAGTCATTAGTTATCCAGATGGCTGATACTCACCAAACTTCTCGGTCGTGCCAATTAATTCACCTCCACAGACATCCGTTCTATAACTGGTCAGTCCCCTCCTTAGTCCATTGGTCAGTTATCCAGCAAAACCGATCAGTCATCCAAGTAAAGTTCATCACCAAACCGACCAGACAACCCAGTCCATTTCACCACCAAAATTGGTTGGTTAGCCAGTCAGTCAGCCAGTCAACTAACCGGTCAACCAACCAGTCAACCATCCAGTCAGCCAACCAGTCAATCAGTCAGCCAACCAGCCAGTCAGCCAACCAGTCAACCAGTCAGCCATCAAGTCAGCCATCAAGTCAGCCATCTTGTCAATCAGTCAGTCAATCAGTCAGCCAACCAACCAGTCAGCCAACCAGCCAGTCAGCCAACCAGCCAACCAGCCAACCAGTCAACAGTCAGCCAACCAGTCAACCAGCCAATCAACCAGCCAGTCAGCCAACCAGTCAACCAGCCAATCAACCAGCCAGTCAGCCAACCAGTCAACCAACCAACGAACCAATCCAGAACCCGGCCAGCCCCGCGCCTAGTCAGCCTTCTCTCAACCTTAAACTAATCGCAACATCTGGAGGCGGAGAGCCAGGACGGGGGGGGGGGGGGCAGGTGGGCGTGGCTTCGATCATCATTAGGGGGGAGGGGAGGGGAGGGGGAGGGGAAAGTACATTTAAATTGGCGATATTGGCGATGGGCATCTGGCGCCAATGTTGTTTCGTTTAAAGGAAGTGTTTTGTGTGTCTTTATATAGAGTGAATAATATACCATTGTTTGATTGACTAATGGTTTGATTGTTAGGTAGATAGATAGACACATAAATAGATAGACAGATTGGTCGTTAGACTGTTCGATTGATATATAGATTGACTGATAGACAGATTGTTAGACTGACAAATAGATTGTTAGATAGAGTGATTGATAAACATATCACACAAACGCATACAGGATAAAGCAGTACAGCGGAAAGTCCTTCGGCACATTTGTGTATTATCTTGTTCTTTCCTTCACACATTTATTCAAACGAACATAAAGATAACCCCTGACCCTGAACAAACAAACAAATAAGCACAATTCGCGCCCGGACACACTCCCAAAAGCCAACCCTTTTCCCAAGTCCTGCCGAAGCCTTCCATCGGCTACCTGTTGATCACCAAGTTAGTTACGCGCCTCCCATTGCAACATCGGACTTCAAAGCAATCGGAAGGCCCTCCTGTGTGCTCGATTCGCCTTCGGGAGAGCGCCTTAAACGGTCGGGTTCTTGCAAAGCGTGCAGAGTGCCGTGTGATTGCAATTCAACGTTCATTTGTTTGGTTAGTGGTGGTGTTTGTTTGTTTGTTCTTATTGTTTTTTTTTGTTGTAGATCGATATCTCTGTTTTTGTTTTTGTTTTTTCTCTT
>NC_061858.1:16708286-16715786 GCF_019202785.1 Penaeus chinensis
CACCTCATAAAGAACAAAAAAGAAAGAAAGAAAAAAAATCGCACCCCCCCCAAAAGAAAAACACGTACACCCCCTCTCCCCCACCCCCCCCCCCCCCCCCCCCCCCCCCCCGCCTCTCGAAGAAGATTAAGGCGCAACACAAGACCAATTTTCCGCCTCGTTTCCGCCCAGCATTAAGCTCGGATCTAGACTCGCACTCTCTATCACAGCCACATGCCCACTGATTAAAAAAATAAATAAATAAAACGGCAGTTTTGCATTAACTGTGAAGTGGAATTCAATAAAAGAAAATGGTATGGTGTGGGGATTAAGCTATGAAATTCTCATTATCATCATCATCATCATCATCATCATCATCATCATCATCATCATCATCATCATCATCATTATCATTATCATCATCATCACCATCATTACATCATTATCAAAATCACTATCACTACATTTTTCACTGTTAATATCATTACGATCAGCATAATCATCATCATAATCATGATCATAATGATAATAATAACCACAATCTATAACAACACTGACAATTATTCAAAAACATAAGTTGAAAACAATGAAAATACAACGAAAAAAAATACGTGTTTTGATTATTTGTTTCCTATCAGACTAAGAAAACAACAATAATAATAATAACAATAATGATGATGACAATAATAATCATAATAATTATAATAATAATAATAATTATTATTATTATTATTATTATTATTATTATTATTTTAATAATAATAATAATAATAATAATAATAATAATAATGATAACAACAACAATAATAATAATAATAATAATAACGACGAACTCAGCTATACTCTAAACAGCAAGGGTTTAAGTATTTCAAAAGAGTTTAACTGTAAATACGAGAGTTTGGTTTTGGAAAATTTTCAAATCAGATTTCAGTTTCAGACAAAAACAATCGAGCCCAGATTTCAGATTCAAATGAAAATATTTGTTGATGGATAAAGGTAGAATCAATTTTAGATTTAGGTAATGATAATTTAATTCAAATTATCATTGCATTCTTAGTGTTGCTTCTGCTGTTGCTTTGTTGATATTGCAAGTACTGCTTTAAACATCGCGCCATTATCTTTACCAATAATAAATTTCCTAATTATAGCAATCAACTGTTCTACATCTTATGTCATATTTTCCTCTAATTAACATATAAAGATACTATAAGGACAATAGTAATATTAATAGTAATCGTAGTAGTAATAAAAATAGTAGCAGTAGTAGAAGTTGCAGTACAAGTTGTAGAAATAGTAGTAGTAAAAGTAGGTGTATTATGAGCAATAGTAGTTGAAGCAGTAGTAATAGTAGTTGTAGTTGTGGTAGTAGTAGTAGTAGTAGTAGTAGTAGTAGTAGTAGTAGTAGTAGTAGCAGTAGTAGTAGTTGTTGTTGTTGTATATTAATAATAATAATAATAATAATATATAATAATAATGATATATAATAATAATAATAATATATAATAATAATAATAATAATATATAATAATAATAATAATAATAATATATAATAATAATAATATATAATAATAATAATATATAATAATAATATATAATAATAATAATATATGATATATAATTATAATCATAATCATAATAATAATAATAATAATAATAGTTATAATACCAATAATAATAATTATAGTAATAATAACAAAAACAACAACATTTAAAAAAGCCAGAAAAAAACAACAACAACAACAGTAAAAATGACCCGCCAAAAAATACTCCCCCCTCTCCCCCCTCTCCCCCCACTCCCCTCACTCCTAAAAACGACCCTCAAGGCGCGCGCTCGCCGCATGCCACGTGACTTGCTCGCTTCGCCTGTTGGAGAGCTTCCCGGACAGTGGAGCTTTTTGCCTCGCAGGAGCTTCTCGTCATGAAATGCTTTTTATCATTATTTTTATTTTCTACTTCTTCGTCTTATCTGTTGTCGTTGTCGTAGCTATTATAATGATGACAATAATAATGATGATGATGATGATGATGATAATAATATTAGCATTATCATTATTATTATTGCTATTATTATTGTTATTATCATTATTATTATCGGCATCATTATTGCTATTATTATTATCATTACTAGTATTGTTATTATCATCATTATTATCATTATTATTATTATTATTATTATTATTATTATTATTGTTATTATTATTATTATTATTATTATTATTATTATTACCATTTTACTGTTGTTGTTGTTATTGTTATTATCAATGTTATCATTATCATCCTCATTATTTTCATCATTATCATCGATATCGTGATGACTGATAAATTGTCATAATAATCATAACAATGACAATTATAATCACCACTATCAAAGTCACAATTACCATATAATCATCATCATCATCAATATCATCACCGTCGAGTCTGATCATATCAAATATCATCGTATCTTCAATTCTATCGTCATTTAAATATTTATCTTTCACTTTCTCTTGACATTTTCATATAAGGAATTTAGATGATCAGTGGGACGTTGAAAATACAAAATTAATATCATTTTCTTGGATAAATAGATTATATTAATTGCATCTCTAAGAAGGAAAAGATTAATACGTAGAGAGACAGAGAGAGATGGCGATAAAAGGGCAAAAGCTGTGGAAAGGGAGAGAGAGAGCGGCCGTGAGAGGAGAGGGAGAGGGAGAGAGAGAGAAAGAGAAAGAGAAAGAGAAAGAGAAAGAGAAAGAGAGAAAGAGAGAGAAAAAGAGAGAGAAAGAGAAAGAGAAAGAGAAAGAGAAAGAGAAAGAGAGAGAGAGAGAGAGAGAGAGAGAGAGAGAGAGAGAGAGAGAGAGAGAGAGTCAGAGAGACAGACAGACAAGCAAACAAATAGCCAGATAGATACAGACAGACAAAGAAACGAAAAGGTAAAAGAAACCCACAAAAAATATACATAACCACTGACCACCAACGTCCTACCTAACCCCCCTTACAAAAAAAAAATACCCCTAACAAATAAAAAAAGAAACAAATACACAAACAAAACAAATAAACAAATTAAATCAAAACAAATAAATGAAAAAATAACAACCATTTCAAAAAAAAAAAACTTAAGACATAACCCCACCGCAAAAGCACGTGCACCAAGCGTGTATTCAAAAGACGTTTAATAGCCACAGGAGAAGTCCAGAGATGTCATGCTGATGTTCCCTGTGTGACATCAACCCCTTTCTTGCTCTTCCTCAAAGTCGATATAAAAATGATTAATGACTCTTTTTTTTTTTTTTTTGTTGCGCTTTCCGTGGGGGGCCTTTAATGCAGGGTGAGGGTCGTTGGGTGTTGTGTCTTACTTTTAGGAAATTGTTATTGGTATCATTATTTTTTTAATGTAATTTGGCTAGGGTATAAATGTATAGACTTTATTATCGTTCTTGTTACATTCCATAGAGGGAGAAAAGAAAAAAAAAGGAAGAGAAGGAGTGAGGGAGGAAGAGATATATAAAGAGATAAACAAATAAATAAATCTACCTATCCATCTACCTGTCTATGCACATACATACGTACATAAAATACCACATAAAATTTCACAAAAGCAACCTGCAATGAAACAAACATAAAACCGTAACAATGCTCCTCGAGGGCCCCCGTCCTTAGCTGGGAATGAACAAATTGCTGCTGCTGCCTGGTACATAATTAGGCCAGCTTTACATTCTGAGCTTCCCTTTTTAGCCATAACAACTCTCGGCCTACCAATTAGGCTTGGACTTCGTAGCGCTGACATTTCCCTTCGTTTCTAAGGAATTTTGAGCCTTATAGTCACTTTCGTTGGGATTCATGTCGTTTTTTTTCTTTCTTGGTATTCGTCGTTTCCAGCTATTCGTTAGGAATTAATAAATTTTCTTTATTATTTCATGATCGTATTTTCATGATTCCCAAGCCTATCCTCGGGGATTTATTGTAATCTAATTAGGTTTAGCTTTAATAATTCATTTTAATTATCTGCTGTTTATGATCAATTTAGCGCGTCCATCATTATAAATATAAGAACGTCCAAAAGTGTTCTCTCACCCTAATTACTCGAAATGCGTATATATGAAATGTTTTGTTTATTTAAATGTTCATATACAACGTCGCATTGATGTACTCCCGTTCATGCAATGCAATCATGAGATAGAGTGCATGGAAGCAAATATAATGCTTATGTTGTAGATGAATGTTTACATTAACAAACATTTAATGAAAGTTGAAAATAAAAAAAATGGAATAAACACATTGCAACATTAAAATATCAAACCATTTAATAAGTGCATTTTAGAGCGCTCAGTCTGAAATATTACCTTTGGACGCGCATGATAAAAAACTAATCTTTACTTCTCCTTCCTTACCTCAGGCTTCAGGAGACTGGCCTCGTCCTCGTACTCCGTGGGCGTGGTCTGGCCGAGGTCGACCTCCAGGTACCCATTCTGAGGCCGCTGGACGATGACGTAAGTGATATCCGACGGGGCGATGTTGGGGTGCATGATCTTGAGGGCGGCCTGGTCGATGGTCACCCTCGAGCCCTCCTCGACTCGAACGGTGGCGTTGTTCAGGACGACCAACGGCTCCCAGTAGCTCTCGGGGTAGACCTGGGGGCGGGGAGAGGGGGGGGGGGGAGACTGAATTAGACGCCGGCTAGGTTCTTAAGCGCGAGCGCACGCGCACACGCACACGCACACACACGCACACACACACACACACACACACACACACACACACATGTGTTTGTATGTATATATGTATATATGTATGTATACATATGTATGCATGTATGTATGTTTGTATGTATGTATGTATGTATGTATGTATGTATGTATGTATGTATGTATGTATGTATGTATGTATGTATGTATGTATGTATGTATGTATGTATGTATGTGAGTATGTCTATAAAGCATAATGAATTTTATTAATACCATGAATATTTTCCAATAGAAAAAAGTCCAAGGCCCCAGGCGGCCGGGCACCCACCTTGATCTCGAAGATGCCCTCCGAGGTGGTGTCGCCAATCCTCGCCCTGAAGCGGAACTCGTCCTTGAAGCTGGGCTCGCCCTTATTCACGTACTTGAGCGTCCTGCCCTGGAGGTCGGCCTCGGAGAAGACCTTGGCGCTGGCCTGGCCCTGCGTGACGAGGCGGCCGTAGCGCGGCGGCGTGGTCACGTGGAACACGATGGCCGCGCCCCACGCGTTCATGTTGGTCTCCACGCTCAGGTTGTAGTTGGAGATGACGGCCTGCTGGCCGCGGGGCACGATGATACCGCTGTTGTTGACAATCTCGATGAAGGGCTCGGACGCCACGATCTCCAGGATGCCCGTGGACGACAGGTGGCCGTCGGTGACGGAGATGACGGCCTTGCCATAGGAGGGGCCGTCGTGGCGGAACACGATCCTGCGCTGGTTGATGTCCTCCTGCGTGAAGATGTAGACGGGCTCCGACCTATCCTCCACGTGGAAGAAGTCGCCGTTGGGGATCTTGCGCCGCGTGTACTGGATCTGCGTGGGCGGCGTGTCCAGGTCGGGGTCCACGTACAGCAGGTCGCTGGACGTGACGACCCGCTCGCTGTCCGTGACCACGTTCAGCACTTTCTCCATGACGCGCACCGGGTGGTTGTCGTTGATCATGAGGATCCGGAAGTGCATGACGCCCACATACTGGAAGTCCACCTCCGGGTCCTCGGCGAGCGCCACGAAGTGGAAGCGGTCCTTGGCCGACTCGGAGTCGTCGTGCTGGTAGAACACGGACCCCGACAGGATCTCCCGGGACGTGAAGTAGGTGGCGTTCCTCCGCTCGGGCAGGATCATGGACTCGTCTATGATATCGATGGCGCCGTGCCGCGGCGGGGACGTGATGTTGTAGATCAGGTCCTCGATGTCCTCCACCTCGATGTGCAAGTACTTCTGCGTGATCTTCTGGCGGGCGCCCTCCTGCACGTCCAGCCGCTCGACGACGATGGTCGCGTCGACGGACGGGGGCGTGTGGCGGATGTTGAAGGTGTGCACGTCGCTGCTGCGGCCCTGGCTCGACACCTGGAACTGGAACGAGTCGTGGAGCGACGAGTAGCTCTTGCGGTGCAGCTTGTACTTGATCCTGCCCTTGGCGATGTCCTCCTGGGTGAACGAAGAGCCCTTCTCCAGTTGCTGGTGCCGCGTCAGGTCGCCCGAACTCAAGAAAATCGAGCCGAACATCGGCGCGACGATGATACTGTAGATGATCTCGCTGCTGGGCGCCGGGTCCGGCTTGGTCACGGTCTGCAGGAAGCCCTCGGAGATGAAGCTTTCCTGAATCCTGTCGATGAGCAGCTCGGCGTTGCGCACGACGTCCACTGTGATGGCCACGAAGTTGATGCGGAACGTGTACTCCGTCGGGAACTTGCGCTCGCCGGCCGTGATCCGGAAGCGGAACTCGTCCACCGTCGGCTCCTTGTCGGTGTGTCGGTAGCGGATCTTCTCCTTCTCCAGCTGCCGACTGCTGAACTGGTTGACGTTCTGCCAGCGGTCGTTCCCGCGGAGCCGCTGCACGGCGCCGAAGCGCGGCATTTCCGAGATGTCGAAGCGGATTTCGAGCTCCTGCTCGGGGACGTTGGTCGTGTACGAGAGGTTGTGCGGCGTGATGAGCGCCCAGCTGCTGTGCGTCATGCTCAGCCCCGTGTTGTTGATGAGGTACACCTGCAGATCGAAGGCGGCCACGCGCAGGATCGCCGATTCGCTGGTCTCGATGCCGTCCGAGACGCGGAACACGATCTTGGTGTTGGGCTCGCCGCGGTGCACGTACGAGACCAGGCCGTTGTTTAGGTCGGCCACCGTGAACGCGTGGATGGGCTCGCCCGGCGCCTGCGAGTGCTGGATGAAGCCGCCGGCGGGGTCGTTCAGGTTCAGCACCGAGATCCTGTGGAAGGGCAAGAGGGATCTAAGGTCGCGTTCACGTTAATGTCTGCCGTCTTTTTGGCTCTTTCGCTATTCTCCCTCTCCCTCTCCCTCTCCCTTTCCCTCTCCCTATCTCTCTCTCTCTCTTAACCAATCCCATTACCACTTTCTCTCCCTCTCCCTCTCTGTCTCTCTTCTCTCTCTCTTCTCCCTCTTCCATCCCAACTTCTACTAAAACCCTCTTCCTCTCTCTCCCTCCCCCTCTCCCTCCCCAATTTCTCCCTCCTCCCCTTGGTAACTTCAAACAGAAAAACTCCAATTCCCTCAAATAGCATTACCCTTTGGTCCAGGTTCTTGATCACAGCGTCCTGGCAAAACCTTAAGATAATTAAAGAAGGAGAGAGCCGGAGGTCACTCACCGAGATGGAAGTCATTTGAGTTGACAGCCTGACAACGTGACGATCTCTCTCTTTCTCTCTCTTTATTGTCCGTTTTCTTCGTTTTTTTTTTGTGTTTTTTTTTTTTTTTTTTTGGGGGGGGGGGGTTGTTTGTTTGTCTATCTGTCGATGATTGTCTCTTCTTTTTTTTTTTCCTTTCTTTCTCTCTCCCTCTCCCTTCTATTACTTCCTT
>NC_061858.1:16745786-16748286 GCF_019202785.1 Penaeus chinensis
TAGACAGTTGTAGATAGATGGTGTTGTAGACAGAAGGTGTTGTGGACAGATGGTGTTGTAGACAGATGGTGAGAAAGATGCTGCAAGAGGTGGATGAGGTTGTAGTAGGGCGAGGGTGTTGTAGATGGACAGACAGTGTCGTGGACAGATGGCGAGAAAGATGTGTAAAAGGTGGGCCTAGGTGGGGAGGGGGGGGGGGGGGTAGCAGACTGACGGATATGGATTTGGGAGCGATACTATAACATCCATCTGAGTTGAAGAATTATATGGAATTAATCATTATCTCTCTTATTTATTTGTATTCTAGAGGAAAGTTGAATCTGGCCTCTAAACTTAAAATATGAATCATTTTACTTCTTTAAAACACATAACAAATTTAAAGATACACGGGGAAAAGACTCACTCAAAAAACTAACTAAAAATAAACAAAAAAATAACAATGTATTTTTTTTTAAACTTACGACATGAATCAGCATTTTGGAAGGATCTCCTCATAAAGAAAGTGATTAAACAAAAAAAAAAAAATTCTAGCACATAGGCCTATTAGCCATCACCACCAAAAATGGAGAAGCCCTAAATGACGTGAATTGTTGGACCTTAAAGATAAGAGAAAATGAATGAAGGGAAAGGACAGGAAATCTTCGTGGAGCGAGTCGCGTTCGGGGGAGAGATAAGATAGATTTGAGTAAAATGTAGAGAGGGAGGGAGGGAGGGAGGGAGAGAGACACGAAGAGTTGAGGAGGGGGGAGGGAGAGAGGGTGAGTTGGGGAGGGGGGGAGGGAGGGAGAGAGGAAGAGTTGAGGAGGGGGGAAGGAGGAAGAGTTGAGGAGGGGGGAGGGAGAGAGGAAGAGTTGAGGAGGGGGGAGGGAAGGAGGGAGAGAGGAAAAGTTGAGGAGGAAGGGGGGAAGAGAGGGAGAGGAAAAGGAAGCGGCAGACGGAGAGAGAGAAAGAGAAAGAGACAGACAGACTGACAAACAGAAAAAAAAACAAACAGCCAGCCAGACAGACAACGCACGAGAGCAGCCATCCATAACACTTACCTGTTGAGACCGACAGCTCCGTTTCCCTTGTCCAGGACCAGTCTGGGCTTTCCCTCGTGGATCTCCAGGGCAATAAAATCCGATCTGCGAAAGAATCGACCTCATGTGACCGTCTTATATGAACACATGTCCTTACGTGACCTTATCAGCTACTCTTATCTCACAAAAGGTCTTTTATTTCTGTTGTATATCTTGCTCCCCGGCGTTATCTGGGTCGTTTTATCCTAGTACATGACGGTGGGCTAAAGCGTAGTACTATCGTGTATGTTATTTCTATGTTTTTTTTGTTTTGTTTGTTTGTGTGTATGTTTTATAACTTCTCTCTTTATGTTTTTTTTTTCCTATTTTAAAATTTCAGCTCGATTTCGTTTTCTTTTTCGTCATCTCTATTTCTTCCTTTTTTTCCTATCTTTTCTATGTTTATTTCTAATTCCTCTTATTGTTATTCTAATTGTTCCAGTTATTCTCATTCTCCTATCCCTTCTTTTCGTTGTTTCTTTTGTTCCACTTTTCTTGAAGACATCTTTAGTAATATATATATATATATATATATATATATATATATATATATATATATATATATATATATATATATATTTATATATATATATATATATATATATATATATATATATATTTATATAGTAATGTATGTGTGCACGTATATACATACACACACACACACACACACACACACACACACACACACACACACACACACACACACATATATATATATATATATATATATATATATATATATGTATATATATATATATTTATATATATACAGTACATATATATATATATATATATATATATATATATATATATATATATATATATATATATATTATATTCTCCTTTAACTCAACACCTAATATGCCTAGTTTACTTTATTTTCCATTCTCTTTATTTAAACACTATATTTAACATGTTTTCTTGTTCCCTTTCTATTTTATTTATATTTTTACATATTCTTCTCTCCTTTTACCATTCTCTTCCATCTTGTGCTTATCTATTCTTTTTCATTCTTTTCCTCCCCGTCTTCTAATTCTCTCCCGCCCAACTTCCCTCCATTTACTTCCCCAAGCCCGAAGTCAAACCGAGGCACACTTGCTTCACTTCCCCCTCACAGCCCAGTGAATCCTCATCACGGCTCTGAACGCAGCAACTTCAGGACACTTGATGTAACCTCATTACCACCAGCTCATTAATCAAGCCATTAGGAGTTCGGCCCTAATCAAGCCATTAATTAGTCCTAAATCAATCACATTAATCAGTACTCTCGCCTACCAAAACTATTAAGTCTGAATTCAGATCTATATTCACGAAATTGCCAAGAGGGAGAAAGGGGGCGGGAACTGAGTTAGAAATTCAGTGGAACGTCTCTAGGTTGTGATAGCAATTTCTCGAGAAATATGGTCGTCTGATTTTACGGTTGTTGAAGTTGTTGGGAG
>NC_061858.1:16752493-16754993 GCF_019202785.1 Penaeus chinensis
GGCAGGCAGGCAGGCAGGCAAGCAGGCAGGCAGGCAGGCAGGCAGGCAGGCAGGCAGGCAGGCAGGCAGGCAGGCAGACAGACAGACAGACAGACAGACAGACAGACAGACAGACAGACAGACAGACACACACACACACACACACACACACACACACACACACACACACACACACACACACACACACACACACAGTCGCGCACACACAAGTAAAGAAAAATGCGTTACACGAAGACGAAATTATGAGAACAGGAAGAGGAGACACAGCGATAAAGAGGCAGGGAAGAAGAAGATGAAGAAAAAATAAACTAAAAGAAGAGAAAAAGGAAGAAGAAGAAGGGCAAGAGGAAAAGGAGGAGGGAGAAGAAAAAGGAGAAAAAAAAAATGGAAAAAGAGGAAGAAAAAAGAAGAAGAAGAAAAATGATAATAAGAAAAATGAAAAATAAAAATAAATAAAAATAAAGGAAGAAGAAAAAGACGAGGACGAGAACGAGAACGAGGTAAAAGAAAAGAAGAAAAAGACAGATATAAAAGAAGAAAAGATAAGTAGAAGCTAAAAGAGATTATAAAAAATATTCGCGGATCCAGAGAGAACGAGGCGTAAGGCTGGTGACCGCGAAGGATAAAAGAAAAATATGTGTAGATAATCTTGAGGAAAGTCTCTTTTTTTTCCCTCTTCGACTTTTGAAAATATTTTTATTGAATTTATTTTATTCTATTTTATTTATTTGTTATTTTTTTATTTATCTATCGATTTATTTATTGATTTTATTCTATTATATTTATTTTTATTAATTTATATCTTTGTTTATATATTTATTATTTTTTTTCTATGTCTTACACTTTATTCCTTTTTCTTTAGTTGAATATCTTCGTACTCTTGAATTCTCTCTTTTTATTCCTCATGAATGTTTCGTGATTTTAAAAACCATTGCTGTCATCAATTCCTCTTTATTTTTGTTTCAGATTATCTTTTTGTTTAAGATATTTCCTCTTTCTTGAATTATCTCTTGTTCTCTCATTTTCCTCTTCCTTGTTCTTATTCATTTAAATCCTCTTGGTTTTCTCTCATTCCCTTTATTTTCTCTTCCTTTTTAAATTTTAATTAGTCATGTGATCACATCTTCTTGATTTTTCTCTTATTCTTTAAGTTTTCCCTTCCTTACGTTAATCTTTTCTTATAATTTTAATTTCTCCTACTTGAGATTTCCTTTTCCTTCTGAATTTTATGTTATGCCTGAACTTTCTGTTATTCCTTTTTCTTCATTATATTTCTTCAATCTTCTCTTCTCTTAATCTTCTTTTCCTCGTGAATCTCCTTCTACAATTAATTTTCTCTCACTCTCGAATATTAATCTTGATTCTCTCTTCCTCTTGAATCTTTTTTTTTCTTAATTTCATCTTCCTCTTCACATACACTTCCTCTTGAATCTTATTCTCTATTTAACCATCTCTCCCTCTTGAATCTCCTACACTTAATTCTCTCTCTCTCTCTTGAATCTTCTCCAACACTTGCTTTTCTCTCCCTCTTGAATCTTCTCCACTTAAGTCTTTCTCCCTCTTGAATATTCTCCAACACTTAATTCTCTCTCCGTCTTGAATCATCTCCTACACTTAACTCTCTCTCTCCCTCTTGAATCTTCTCCAACACTTGATTTTCTCTTCCTCTTGAATCTTCTCCACTGAAGTCTTTCTCCCTCTTGAATGCTCCCTGAATTTCTTCTCCCACTTGAATATTCTCCAACACTTAATTCTCTCCCCCTCTTGAATCCTCCCTGAATTCCCTCTCCCTCTTGAATCCTCTCTCCTCTCCCTCTTGAATCCTCTCTCCTCTCCCTCTTGAATCCTCTCTCCTCTCCCTCTTGAATCCTCTCTCCTCTCCCTCTTGAATCCTCTCTCCTCTCCCTCTTCCCTCGCTGCCGCACTGCCACCACCACATTGCATTAGCTAAAGTGACAACAGGCAGACACCGAGGAGGAATTAGCAAGCAGGCGGCACAGCTATGCAAGTATATGCTGAGGTGTTTTCTGGACGATGCAATACCCTTGTTCCGGAGTACAGAGTGTATGCGTGGCGTGCATATACTTGTCTCTGCAAGGATCTAGGTTGGTTTTGTGTGGCGTTGCAGAGATGGGAGGGAGATACGACACGGGTGTGGGATGTTTTGGTGTGTGTGTGTGTGTGTGTGTGTGTGTGTGTTTGTGTGTGTGTGTATGAGTGTTGTTTTAATTTTCGTTTTTTGGTAGCTTTCATTTTTTTTTCGTTTTGTTTTTCTGTCGGTCTGTCTTTTTTTTATCTTTACTTGCCAGTCTCTCGCCCTCTCCATCTTCCTCTTTCTCTCCCTCCCTCCCTCCCTCCCTCCCTCCCTCCCTCCCTCCCTCCCTCCCTCCCTCCCTCCCTCTCTCTCTCTCTCTCTCTGTCTCTCTCTCTCTCTCTCTCTCTCTCTCTCTCTCTCTCTCTCTCTCTCTCTCTCTCTCTCTCTCTCTCTCTGTCTCTCTCT
>NC_061858.1:16762493-16772493 GCF_019202785.1 Penaeus chinensis
ATGTCCACCGGCGAGGTGCGGCGAGAATTTCGAAATCAATTTTGAAATCAATCAATCGAGTTCGTATGAAATCGGATGGCCGTTTGCCGCATTACAGGTTTTTCATCATGGCGTCAAAACGGAATTTCCTTTTCGCTACACACAGATACAGTATGTACGCACACACACACACACACACACACACACACACACACACACACACACACACACACACACACACACACACACACACACACACACAGGCACGAGTAAATATGTATCATAATCTAGATACATATTCACATATATGTTCACATACACACGCATACGCACACGCAAAAGCACACACAAACACACACACACACACACACACACACACACACACACACACACACACACACACACACACACACACACACACACACACAAACATAAACATGTGTATATATGTATATTTATCTATCTATCTATATGAATAAATAAATAAATAAATAAATATAAGGATCACACCGTAATCTGACACCCTAGCCATACTGATACTCGCCTCGTCACCCCACATCAAATACCCCCGCCTTGTTATATCCAGCCAGGTAACGAACGCCTTCATTCATAAGGCCTCCATTCATTAAATTACAAATCTCGGGCTAATCCTCCTCGCGGGAATGTCCTCTCATTAACGAACTACGGCGAGATTCTTCGAGACGCGGCGAGATTCGGCGAGATTTGTAGAGACTCTGCGAGATCAAGCGAGATTTGTGTGTAGGCCTACGGAACAGGATTCCAGGATCTCGGAATACGATTTAATAAACTGGAATCTGGAATCTTGTTCGTGTGTGTGCGTGCTTTGTGTCTCGAAATTAATAAGCTCTGCGAGTGATTTTCTTATTTATGATAACGACGATGAAAATAGATAAAAGCTGCATTTGGATTGCATTATTCTAGGAAACCTTGCTAAGTTATTGCCATTGTTTCTATAACTGATAATGTTTATCAATTATTCATAATAGAAGATTTCTTACGTGAATCTGGAATTCTGTGCAATGCACGCGATTTGCATCTTGCCTGTGATGAGGCAGTGGTATTATAATGTTGCAAAACAGGTTGAAAGATTAGTTCGTAATTATGATAATGAGATTGAACTTAACAATGGCATTAGTATTGCAATAGTGTGAGGAATAATGCACAATATTGTTTTGCGTTGCCATCGTTAATATTTGTCTCCAATATTGATTAATTGTCCCAATTTGCATATTGTTTGTTGTTAAATCTCTAATGATTTCCTGCGTCTCTTTTTCTTGAAGATATGAACGTTTATTCATTCTATTTCTTTGTTTTTCTTTTTTTCTTCTTGAACACAATCCACTATGTATAAAAAAATATACAATACAGATATGTTAGCGGAGACAAAAATGACTTTTTTCTCTCTTAAAGATACAGTATACTAAATGCACTTCAAAGAAAGAAAGAAAGAAAGAAAGAAAAAGGTTAAAACAAAAGTCTTTCTCTCACAGGCGCAAATGCAAAGTCACAAAGCAAAATCTAATTTCGTGAGAACTTGCACGATTCAAAAATGAAACAAGAAAAGAAATGGCGAGTAAACTTCTCCTTATAAAGAAAGTAAGAAAGAAAAGGGAACATAGAAAGAAAGAAAAAATATATATGCCAAAAATGTTGTGGCTCTTTGAAGGCGGAGAATATGTTTAGGCTCTCTCTCTCTCTCTCTCTCTCTCTCTCTCTCTCTCTCTCTCTCTCTCTCTCTCTCTCTCCCTCCCTCCCTCCCTCCCTCCTTCCTTCCTTCCTTCCTTCCCTCTCTCCCTTATCTCCCTTTCTCTCCCCCTCCCTCTCCCTCTCCCTCTCATCATTATTATTAAAAAATTTGATAATGTAGTATAATAATAATATCGATAATAATGTTAGTAGATAGATGATAATGGCAATAGTAATGACAACAATGATAATAAAGGAAACCAAGAACAGATAATTATATAATCTTAAGCAAAATAACAATAGCACCAAATAATGGTAAATAAATCATTGAATAAAGTAATTATAATAATGAAAAGGATAATAATAATAATGATAATAATAATAATAGTAATAATAATGATAAAAGTAATGATGATAACAATAGCAATAGTAATAGTGATGATGATGATAAAAATAATAATAATAATAATAATAATAATAATAACAATAACACTAATAATAATAATAATAATAATAAAAGCTAATACTAACAATAACATGACAACAACAACAATAATGATAACAATAGTGATGATAATCCTGAAAAGAAGCAATAATAATAACAGAATAAACAGAGCAGACTAATCGGAAAGGAGCACCTACGGAGACCTCAGCCTGAGATGCCCTGGCCGTCAACTCGCCTCTTGCGTCATCATGGGCCGAGACTCGTAAAAGCTGCTGATCATCTGTGGATTTATTATTATGTCTTGCGTGAGCGAAATAGAGCGAAGGAAGGAGGGAGGGGAGGGGGAGTGGGGGAGGGAGTTTTTGTTTTGTGTGTGTTTTTGCTCTTTGTCTTTCTGTCTGTATGTCTCTCTCTCTCTCTCTCTCTCTCTCTCTCTCTCTCTCTCTCTCTCTTTCTCTCTCTCTCCCTTTCTCTCTCTCTCCCTTTCTCTCTCTCTCTCTTTCTCTCTCTCTCTCTCTCTCTACTTGTGTTTTATTTTTCTCTCGCACGCTTTGTTGTATTTTGTTTTTGGTTTCTATCTATTTGTCTTTTCACCTTATTGTCTGTACATTTTTTTTTTCTCTTTGACGCTCTTTGTAATTTTGTTTGCGAGTTTCTTTCTTTCTCTTTGGTTCTTTGTCACTGTCTCTTTGTCTTCATGTTTTTATTATCTGTCTCTCTTCGGCTTTTATGATCGTGTGTTAGTCTTTTATATTTGTGAATATATTCTTTTGTTTCCGTGTTTGTATTCTCTTTTATCTTTATAAATTTGCAAAAAGAAAAAAAGAAAAAGGAAATAAACAGAAGAGAGAGAGTGAGAGAGTGAGAGAGAGAGAGAGAGAGAGAGAGAGAGAGAGAGAGAGAGAGAGAGAGAGAGAGAGAGAGGGGGGGGGGGGGTAAGGCAATAGAAAGATATTAAAGGTAAGAAAACAATTTGAAACTTATATAGTAGCATGATAAAAAAAAAAAAAAAAAAAAAAAAAAACAGATAAAATACCAAAACATAAAAACGAGAATAAGAAAAAGTAGAATGAATGGATATGAAAATAGAGAAATCAGGCACCAATAAATAAAAACCAACCCAATTTAGCCTCCACGTCGACCAGACTCAACCTCCCGCCACCAGCCTGCAGGAAGCCATCAACATTATACATAGCCTTTAAGACATTACTCTCACAGACGCTGATATATGCCAGAACAACGTACACTAAACATGCCTCCCTGCCTCCTGGGTGACGTATGGTCGAGGTTTCTTAAGATTTTAGTGGTCGCTTCGCCCTTCTGGCTTATTTTATTTTGTAATGGGATTGTTTGGTAACTGTCTTGGGAGTGAGTTATCATGTTGTCTTTTTCGGGTTTAATTATCGTGATGGTTTTCATGTTGGTTAGTGATTGTTTCCACGTTGAGGAATTTGTAGAGAAGCTGTTTTTTTTTTTTGTTTTTTTTTTTCGGTTGTCTTTAACGGTATTTTAGATTGTGGAGAGAAACAGATAAAAAGGTAATGTATACCGGTATCTTATTTTGTTATCTAATATACACGAGAACGCACGTACGCACGCACGCACACTAACACACGGAAGGAGAGAGAGAAAATTAGTATGGATATTTAAGATAAAGTTGTAGGTAAAAATAAAATGATAATGATAATAAGGGCCCATATATATTAGTGTAATTGGAATGGGAATGAAGTAAATATTATCGAATGATATGGAAGTCGTAAGATAATAATGATAATGATTAAGGTAATGATCAAAATAATTACTATGATAATGGTGATGATGATGCTTACAGTGGTTATGAAATCCAGAAATGGTAAGGATAACTAAGACGGACTTATTTGATTAAATAAACCATAAATGCCATAAATGCTCGTCTTGACTTGCCGATTAGGATGGTAATAATGATGATAGCGATGGTGATGAGCATCATTATACTCATCATAATGATAATAGCGATAACTATTGCCCCCCAAAAATGTATAATGATAAATAGTAAAATAAAATGAAAGGAAAACTAGAACGTAAACATCAGATAAATAGTAATTCCCATAATGATACCGAGAATAAACAGAAAACGAAACGAGAATTTCCTCCCACGCCGAACCCTATTTTCTGCCGACGAGACAACATATCCAACTATAAATCCCCAGTCTTCGCCCAGACACCCGAAAACAATGTAAAACACATCGGGAAAAACTTTTCAGACGAATGCTTTCAAGCCACCGGCCGAGTTTGCCCCCGGTGGCGGCGCAAACAGAACCATCTCTTGAAATACTACTGTGCCGTCCACTCTTGTGCACGCGAGGGTATTCGCATGGGCCCCGGACGAGGATTCTGTACGCCGCTGGTTGCTGGGGAGGGAGAGGATAGAGGCTGGAGGGAGAAGAGGGAGAGGTAGGGGGGTGGGGGGTGGGGAGGGAGAGGATAGAGGGTAGAAGGGGAGGAGGGAATGAGAGGATAGGGGGAGGAGGGAGAGAAAGGATAGGAAGGGGAGTGAGGAGGAAGAGCGAGAAGGATTACCCACTCCAGTGTCCTGGAAAAAGATTTCTTTACTTGGCGGGTTGCTTGGGGGGGGGGGGGGTATGGGGAGGAGGGGGAGGGAGAGAGTACCCACTCCAGCGTCCACGCGAAGGCGGTGCATGGGTGCCTGGGACAAGATTTCTGCAATTGGCCGGGTGTTGAAGGGTTAAGAGCGTGGGGGGAGGGGGGGAGGTGGAAGGGGGAAGGAAGAGAGGGAGGAAGCTGAAAGGGGAGATTAGGAAAGGGTGAGGAAGGATGGGATTGGAAAAAGGATAAGGAAGAAGGAGAGGGAGAGGAGGGGACACAGAGAGTGGGGGGGTATAGAAAGAGAGGAAGTATGAAGGAGGAAAAAGGGAAGAACGTAGTCGAGATTTATCAAGTAGTTTAGGTGGAAAAGTGGAAATGGGGGGGTAGGGGGGGTAGGGGAGCGCAATTGAAATAGAGCAAAGGGAAGGGTAAGGAATAGGAGAGCGTGGATGGAGGAGGAGGTGGGAGAGAGGGAGGAGGCATAGGAAGAGATAACGCCCACTGCGCTGTCCACACGGGCTTACACGGGGAACCGGAGATAAGATTTCAACTCTTGGGCCAGTTGCTAGGGCGTGAGGGAGAGGGGGGGGGGAGGGGGATGGAAGAGGGGAGTGGGGGGAGGGGGGAGGAAGAGGGGAGTGGGGGGAGGGGGAAGGAAGAGGGGAGTGGGAGGGGTAGGAGAGGGGGTGGGGGAGGAAGAAGGAAGAGGGGAGTGGGGGGAGGGGGTAGGAAGAGGGGAGTGGGAGGGGAAGGAGAGGTGGTGGGGGAGGAGGAAGGAAGGGGGGGTGGGAGGGGATGGAGAAGGGGAAGGAAGAGGGGAGTGGGAGGGGATGGAGAGGGGGTGGGGGAGGAAGAAGGAAGAGAGGAGTGGGGGAGGAGGAAGGAAGAGGGGAGTGGGAGGGGATGGAGAGGGGGGGAGGGGGAAGGAAGAGGGGAGTGGGGGGAGGGGGAAGGAAGAGGGGAGTGGGGGGAGGGGGAAGGAAGAGGGGAGTGGGGGGAGGGGGAAGGAAGCGGGGAGTGGGAGGGGATGGAGAGGGGGTGGGGGAGGAGGAGTAGGAAGGGAGGATGGTCGAGGACGAGGTGCGAGAGGTGAGTGAAGCATAGGAAAAGAGAGGTTGAGTATGAGGAGGAGGTGGAGGTAAAGAGAGAAAAAAGGTAGAGGAGAAGGAGAGGAAAGCATGGTTGTAAAGGAGAAAGTAGTACGAAGAGGAAAAGAAGAAAAAGAAAAAGGAGAAAAAGGAGGAGGAGGGGGGAGAAGAAGTGACTGAGAGAGAGAGACAGTAGTTAACAGTAGTTAAAAATAGGGAAGAAATGATAGGTTGGAAAGTAGGGAGTAAAACCAAGACGGAGAAGGAAAGAACTAGATATGTGAGAGGAGAGTGAGAAGAAGAAGAAGAAGAAGAAGAAGAAGAAGAAGAAGAAGAAGAAGAAGAAGAAGAAGAAGAAGAAGAAGAAGAAGAAAAAGAAAAAGGAGAAGAAAAAGAAGGAGAAGAAGAGAAGGAGGAGGAGGAGGAGTATAATGAAAGATTGAAAAAAGATACAAGAGTAAAAATACCCAACCATATGATTTAATTATTTGTTTATTTTTTTAAATGCATCGATGTATTTCTCTTTTGACCTTTGATTTTTTTTTTTTTTTTTTTCTTGCACTGAAAAGCTTGCCTCTCCTCGTGGAATTAAAAGTGGTAATATTTCATCATCCAATTTCACTTAACCACTTGATGCAAATGAAGGACTTCGCTCTTGTAATCTTTTCCATTTCCAATTTTTTAATTTTTTTTTTATAATGGTAATTCGACTGACTGATAATGATGAGTATTTTATATTTGATAGATTGTTAAGGATAATTAGTTGGAGATCACTATTTTTTATAGTTGAGGGTTATATGATAATAGACAAGCTGGTGGGAAAAATTTATTTGATTAATAAGTTGGTGATGATAATTTGGTAAAATAAAGGTTAACGATGATATTCTCAATGCAGCAAAATTATTAGGGAGATGATGTACACAGTCAGTTATCAGCTATCTCTTAAAAAACAATCATCACCATAAAAAAAAAAATGAAAAAGAAAGTGAAAAAGACATTATCATCTGTAAACTTTCATTAACTTTCTCTTTTTTTTTTTGTTTAGCCTTTTCCCAGTTCTTGTAAATATGTTAATTTTCTCCACTCAGCATTTCTGTTTATATATTTTTTTGTTATCATGTCTTTAACTTTTTCTCTTTTTCCTTCATTTCTGCGTGTTTCTCCTTTATCCTCTTATACGCTCTACGACCTTCTACATAACAGACACACAATTAAACAACTCTCTCATTTTTATTTCACACTTAAACTTCTATCATTTGTGTTCTCAAAAAAAAAAAAAAAATGTTTTGTATTCTTTCTCTGAGCATTTTGAGAATTCATTGGAATATAGATCCTAAAATTAATGTTAAAATCCTTTATTGCACCTTTAACCTTGTAAAAAATATAATCTAATATCCTCTTATTCTTTCATCGTTATTCAATACCCTTTCATGAGAGAGAGAGAGAGAGAGAGAGAGAGAGAGAGAGAGAGAGAGAGAGAGAGAGAGAGAGAGAGAGAGAGGGGGGGGGGGAGCGAGAGGGAAAGGGAGAGAGAGAGGGAGGGAGGGAGAGAGAGAGAGAGGGAGGGAGGGAGAGAGAGAGAGAGAGAGAGAGAGAGAGAGAGAGAGAGAGAGAGAGAGAGAGAGAGAGAGAGAGAGAGAGAGAGAGGGAGGGAGGGAGAGAGAGAGGGAGGGAGAGAGAGAGGGAGAGAGAGAGAGTGAGCGAGAGAGAGAGAGAGAGAGAGCGAGAGAGAGAGAGAGAGAGAGAGAGAGAGAGAGAGAGAGAGAGAGAGAGAGAGAGAGAGACCATCTAACGTCTTCATCCTGCCCACCTCCTCAAACTGCTTCTTGAAGGCGCCCCCGTGACCACACTCCCTTCCCAGGCGGTCTCGGACAGGATGGCGGTGGTAGATGCCCGCCCATTCTTCTCCGTCGGGCGGGCTGTACGTACGCGGGCGGAAGGTCGGGCATTGCGTCGTGAATCATTATCTTCCTAATTCCTCTTTTTTGTGTTTCTTTTTCGCTCATGTTTCTTTCTCTTTTCTCTGTTTACTCTTTTTTTTTTCATTATCTTTCTTTCTCTTGCTTCCTTTTTTACTCTCTCTCTCTCTCTCTCTCTCTCTCTCTCTCTCTCTCTCTCTCTCTCTCTCTCTCTCTCTCTCTCTCTCTCTCTCTCTCTCTCTCTCTCTCTCTCTCTCTCTCTCTCTCTCTCTCTCTCTCTCATCATCTGTGCGTGGTTATTTTGTTCTATTTGTCTCTCTTTGTTTCTATTGCTTTTTTTCTCTGTGTCTCGTTTGTTTTCGCGGATTCCTAAATTTCTCTCTCGTCTTCTTTTTCTTTTTTTCGCCCCCTCACCTCTCTCATTTTTTTGTTTTTACCGTCTTTGTTTCTGCCTCTTGCTTTCATCTCTCACTGTCTTGTTTCTCCCATCTGTTTCCATCTTTCATTTTCGCTCTCGTCTTCTTCCTCAATAATAGCTCCATTTATCTCTCTCAGTCTCTGTTCTGCTCTTCTCTATCATCTTTCTTCGTCTGCCCGTTACTCTCTTTCTTTTTTTCTTTCTTAGTCTCTCTTCTTTTTCTCTCTCCCTCTTCCCCCCTCTCCCTCTCCCTCTTCCTCCCCCTCGCTCTCTCGCTCTCGCTCTCTCTCTCTCTCTCTCTCTCTCTCTCTCTCTCTCTCTCTCTCTCTCTCTCTCTCTCTCTCTCTCTCTCTCTCTCTCTCTCTCTCTCTCTCCCTCCCCCTCTCCCTCTCCCCCCTCCCTCTCCCTCTCCCTCTCCCTCTCCCTCTCTCTCTCTCTCTCTCTCTCTCTCTCTCTCTCTTTCTCCCCCCTCTCCTCCCCCCCCTCTCTCTCTCTCTCTCTCTCTCTTTCTCTCCCTCCCTCACTCTCTCTCTCTATATATATATATCCTTCTCTCTCTCTTTCTCTTTCTTCCCCCTCCCTCTCTCTCTCTCTCTCTCTCTCTCTCTCTCTCTCTCTCTCTCTCTCTCTCTCTCTCTTTCTCTTTCTCTTTCTTCCCCCCCTCTCTCTCTCTCTCTCTCCCTCTCTCCCCCTCTCTCTCTCTCTCTCCCTCTCTCTCTCTCTCCCTGTCTCTCTCTCTCCTCCCTATCCCTCTCCCTCCCTCCCTCTCCCTTTCTTCCTCTCTCCCCCTCCCCCTCCCTCCCTTTCCCTCTCCCCCTCTCCTTCCCACCCTCCTTCCCTCTCTCCCTCCCTCCCACCCTCCTTCCTCCCTCCGCCTCATTTGAAATGTTTGTTTCTTTATTGGAATATCCAAATATCCATTTATTTGATCATCTGAGTGTTTAATTTCCTCTCTGTTTATCCATCCACCGTATCGATTTATGTGTCAATACTTATCAACGTAACTAATTCATCTAATTTCTAATCTCCTAGTCTGAGGATTGTTTTCTGGAAAATAATTTTTCACCATTCATCATATTAACTGCAAGCCACCAATATCCCTCGCACCCACGTCAGACCTCGCTTTGCATTGCAGTCTAATTCTCCAAATGTTGCACAGCCCGCGAATTGCATTATCCTCATTACACCGATGATCAATCTATCATTTCCGCGAGCATTGCAAAGGCATCCCCTTCCTATATCCCCTCCCCTGTCTAACCCCCCCCCTCTTCTTCTATCGCCTCCCCCTCCCCCGTCTACCCCTCTATTCCTCTATCTCCTCCCCCTCCCCCTCCCCTGTCTGCCGCCTCCCTCTCTGTGTGTAAACATGATGGAATGTGTGTCTTAATGATGCTTGGTTTGTATGATTGTTTCTTAATTCCTTTTCTTTGTCTCCTTCCCCCCCCCCCCCCCCCCCCCCACCACTGTTAAGTGTAAGCAGGGAAAAACATCGTGAATCGTGTATCTGTATTCTTTTTCATTTCCCTTTCTACTCTTTTCTTTCTTCTTTCCAAAGAATTGTTATTTTTAAGATTTATTCCGTTTCGCCTCTTCTATCCTGTTTAATAATATCTACCATATAAATCCTCCAGTTCTTGAAACCATTTCATTTTCGTAAGGGCAGGAAAGTAATAAAGTAAAGCGAGAAATAAAAGAAGCGATAAAACAAAAAGACGTTGAAGATCCAGAAAAAACCCTCAAGTAACGGAAACCCCCAAAAGGAAAAAAACAAAACAGACTCATGAGGCGATTCGATAATGGTAAAACTTCAGGAAAGACTCGAAACTTCAACTTCCTCTCCTTTGCACAAGAGTTCGTT
>NC_061858.1:16785849-16789901 GCF_019202785.1 Penaeus chinensis
TTTTTCTTCCTATCTCCCTTTCCCTTTTCAGTTCTCTCTCCTCTCTCTCTCTCTCTCTCCTCTCCATCCTCCCTCCTTCCACTTCTCTTCCCTCTTTTCCCCTCTTCCCTCTCCCCTCCTCTCTCTCCTCCAAGCTGTCATTTACCCTCCCTCCCCTTTCTCCCTATTTCGTCCTTTCCCCTTTCATCTCCTTTCTCCTTTGCACGCCATCCTTCTCCATCCAACTCCTTCCACCTACCTTCCCCCTTTTCCCCTCTTCCCTCTCCTCCCCTGTTCCCTCTCCTCCCCTGTTCCCTCTCTTCCCCTCTTCCCTCTCTCCTCTCCCCTCCTCCCCGCTGTCATTTCCGCTTCCGTCCACGTCCGTCACAGGCGACAGTCTAGCCACTCCCGGCCTCCGCGCCCTCCAGCCCTGTTATAGATGCCGCTACTTTTTAGCAGTAAAATTCGCTACGACGCATTTCAAGACGCATCGGTGGCCCTCCTCCTCGGCTTTGCACCAGCCTTCGCACATGGTATACAAGTCGTTACAGGTCGTTACAGGTCGTCACTGGCGGAGAAAGTGTTGCCAGAACCGCATAAGGCGTCGACGACCAAGGAGATAGGGGGAGTTGGCGGTGCTCAGCCTTTGGTAACAGTGGCAGCCAGGCAGACTCGCCCGCAAAATAATATTCCATTACATTACATATTCATGTCCATTTCACGTGACTGACTGTATATTTCGAAACCTGAAACCGCATTCGTTGTCATTCCTATCCATAGATGTCAGGCAAACTTACAATACACAAAAGAAATTTACTGATAAATGTAAGTTGAGGAATTTTCTTGTCATTTTTATCAACATGGTCGTTGATTTTGCCCATATATATCCAGAGAAAGTATTATAGAACATACAAAACTGTTGCAGATCTCATAATTTACAACAGCGACATGTATTTCATGAACGGATATCACCAATAAGAAAGTACCTTATTTTACAACCTATAACCCAAATCCTCAACTTCCATCAAAAGACAGAATTCTCAGACTTCAAAACGCAAGATTCCTTTCCCACTTTCTTACTTGAACAATCACTACCTTAACGACTGTTGACTTAATGCTCGTTAGCGTTACGATGACCGAGGTAAGTGGAGGTCGTTGGTGATATGTGTGTTTATGTTGGCGTGCGGGAGTATTGCGTTACGTAATGAGGTTTGGGTGAGGGCGGCGTGTTGCTGTGGCGTACGTAGTGGCCTTCGCTGTGATGAATGAATGAGTGAATGACACGCCAGAGGGAGAAGAGAGTGCGCTTTGAAATAGTATGGGTGTGAGGGTGTGTGGGGCGTTTCTCGTTGTGGGGTTTTTGTGTGGCTGTTTCTCTCGTTCTTCTGTTTTCCTGGTTTCACTATCGCGTTCTCTCTCTCTCTCTCTCTCTCTCTCTCTCTCTCTCTCTCTCTCTCTCTCTCTCTCTCTCTCTCTCTCTCTCTCTCTCTCTCTCTCTCTCTCTCTCTCTCTCATGTTGCTGTTTTTACATACATATATCAAACACCGAGTAAATTTTCTCTCTCCTTCCCACGTTCTCTCTGTGTAGTTAAGGCGGCATGTAATAAAACATTAATCTTCTTTATAGCTTTTATGTAAGCATGTAGGATGAAAACACAACTGCAATGATTAACAGTTGTTGCAAATATTTTCTCTTTCTCTTTAGAAAAAAAAACATTAGACTAAACTAACGACTTTTTTTCTTTTTTTTTAAACCGTTGAAATTACTTCAAATGAGTCACAAAGCTCATATATGAAGTGCTTGGTAAGATTGGCACCGTTCGAGACAGTGACTTGGCACTTTTTCTATATTTTTTTTTCTTCTGTTTTTACTGTATAACGTCTGTGAATGAGTGACACTCTGGAGGGTAGGGGAGATATGCAGCAACGGTGACCCAGTATTAAAAGAAAGGAGGGAGAAAAGAGAAAGAGAAAGAGAAGAGAGAGAGAGGAGAAGAAAACACGAGGAAGGAGGAGGAGCAGCAGCAGCAGATGCAACAAAAAATGAAGAAGAAGAAGAATAAATAACAAGAAATTATCTAAATGCGTTAGTTCTAAGGATCCGCTGAACTACAGTTTCCCTAACTCCGTCCCACTGAACTACACTTTGCCCAATTCCCTCGTACTGAACTACATCTTACTGCCACTAACTCTGTCCTACGGAACTCCAAGTGACCCAGCGAGGCTTGGGGCTAACTGCTGTTCAACCCCAAGTTCAGTTTCCAAAACAAGTGAACAAACAGAAATACTAAGTTATTCCTCTTGAAGAACCGAATAAAACATGTAAAAATAGATATATAAATAAACAAAACTGCACAAATATATAGATAAGTAGATAAATAAGTAAATAAATGAACAAATACATAAATCAATGAATAACCATGTTCTTCATCCATCATGAAGTTCCTCCATTACTTCGACCATAACTTCAGCGCCACAAACCACGTAAAGAGCGATGGCATTATCATAAGAGGAAAAGATCTCCACCGGCCACAACCATTACCATGCATTCTGGTTTCGTATCCCTGTCATCATCTACAGTTTCTTGTGACACATTATTATTATTATTATCATTATTATTATTATTATTATTATTATTATTATTATTATTATTGTAGTTGTTGTTGTTGTTGCTGTTGTAATTATTGTTGTTGTTGCTGTTGTTCTGAAAGTTTGTTTCAGATCGAGGTATTTACCCTGTTGTCCAATACTGCCCTTGTTTTTAATGATGCTAGTTATGCGAAATATGCCCCTTCTGCAGTATCAGTTGGTCTTATAGTTCGTGGTGTTAAGTTTCGAGTCCGAGATTCTTTTGCGACTGACCGGCCTCTGTCTCTGCGAATAAACATTTCTATTCATTCCAACCGCTCTCACAGTTTCTCTCTTGTCTGTCAGTCTTCAAGTGTATCTCTCTCTCTCTCTCTCTCTCTCTCTCTCTCTCTCTCTCTCTCTCTCTCTCTCTCTCTCTCTCTCTCTCTCTCTCTCTCTCTCTCTCTCTCTCTCTCTCTCTCTCTCTCTCTCTCTCTCTCTCTCTCTCTCTCTCTCTCTCTCTCTCTCTCTCTCTCTCTCTCTCATTCTCTCTCTCTATTTAGATAGATAAATAGATAGAAAGATAGATAAACATATGAATATACATATACAGGCATAGGTATAGATATCACGGTGATAAAACCTCACCCTCAGGCAAGGTAATTAGTTACCAATGATATTATGATCTCTTATGGAAACAGAAAATTGCGTGCCTTGATAATTAACAATGTATTCAATCATGGTTTATATTACCACGCATTTTGCAGCTATCAATCACAACACGCTACGCTAATACTTAATGGAAATGTTGTCTGATTGAAATGGGATGACCAGAGTCGATTTTTGATTATCAAGAGAGGAGGGGGGGGGGGATGTAGTTTAGGCACGAAGCAGAGCGAGAGAAATGCAGATTCCGTCCTAACTGTGGCTTAAACAATTCAATCATTGTGTAATACAAATCGTGTTTGATCAAAGCGTTTATAAGAGTGTATATTTTCTTTTCTTTTTTTTCTTATTGCTTTGGTGTTGTATTGAGTCTATTCATCATTATCCCATAAACATTCCGAGTCGACTTTCGCGAATGATTTACTGCGATATGTATGTTTAGCATAGTTACCCCCTTCTCCGTTTTCTATGCCAACACAGAAAACAAGATGCCAACGCTTAAGTCACTCACAATGCTCCTCAATTCTTTTTATCGCAACATAAGCATCATTTCTCCAACTCAAGCGATGAAGTAAACAATTATACATAAAAATTTTAAACAAAAATACTCGGGGAGGGAAGGGTTTATGATAGATATATCAACGAGAAGGAATGCGAGATAAAATAAAAGCGTCAAATATGCACAACTTTCATTCAGTAAAACTAAGATGACAAAAAGTCTTTTCAAAGAAGGTATTTCCTCTCTCGCATTTCTTCACAATGGCACATTTTCTTCGAAAGTCCAAGTCTCTTTTTTATACTGTGAGTTTCAAACAATTAATCATATTATGAACAAAAAC
>NC_061858.1:16790001-16800001 GCF_019202785.1 Penaeus chinensis
GGAGGGAGGGAAATGCAGTGAATGAAAGGGAGGGAGAGGAGGGGAGATAGGGAGGGAGGGAAATGCAGTGAATGAAAGGGAGGAAGAATATGAGGGAAGAGGATAGAAGAAAGAAACGGGAGAAAGAAAGGGCAAAGGACGGAGACAAGGGAGAGGAAGGGGTAAAAAAAAATGGATAGGGAGAAAAATGAGATACGGAGGTAGTTTGGAGAAAGGGGAGAAAAGGGAGAAGGGAAAGATAACGAAAGGGAGAACCAGAAAGAGGGTTGTGACGAAGATGGGAGAAGGAAGGCCAAGGGGAAGAAGGGGGGGGGGAGGGGACTTAATGAAGAGGAGGAAAATTAGGACACAGATTCACAAGTAGTAAAGAAGGAAAGGGGGGGATGTGGAGAAATGGGGGAGGGGGGATGGAGAGAAGGGGGGGGGAGAGGGAGAGATGAGGGTATGTAGGGATGAGAATAGGGGTTGGGGAAGGGGGGGGGGGCTACCCACTGACCTCTACTGACAGCGTGACGCCTCTCGAGTGTCTATTGTTCAAGGAAGTGCCTGCGATCAAGAGCTGTTTTCCTTCTTGAGGGACGCTCGAGGTGAGAGAGGGAGGAGGGCAAAGGTCGTACGAGAAATAGGTCAAGAGAGGTCGTGGGAGGAAGGGAAGGCCGTGGAGGGATTACGCCAGGAGAGGTCGTAGAGGGAATACATTGAGAGGTCGCGGCGGTGGAGGGAATAATAAAGGAGGAGGCAATGAAGGAGGGAACAGGTCAAGAAAGGTCAGGGAGAGCTTAGTTCACGGGATTTCATAGAAGGAAGAACTAGCTGGAGGCCATTGAGGGGAGGGAAAAGCCAAGCAGGAAATGGTCATAGAGGTCACAGAAGAACAAGCCAGGCGAGGTCACATACGGAAGGGAGGGAATAGATTAACAGATATCATGAAGAGAATAGTTCACTATATGTCATGAGAGGAAATTAGTTCATAAGAGGTCATACGGGGAATACGTCGTATGAGGTCGCGGAAGGAAGAGAGAGAGAGAGAGAGAGAGAGAGAGAGAGAGAGAGAGAGAGAGAGAGAGAGAGAGAGAGAGAGAGAGAGAGAGAGAGGGGGGGGGGGGGGAGGTAGGTAGGGAGGGAGGGAGGGAGGGAGAAAGAGGGGGGGAGAGAGAGAGATTGAGAGAGAGAGAGAGAGAGAGAGAGAGAGAGAGAGAGAGAGAGAGAGAGAGAGAGAGAGAGAGAGAGAGAGAGAGAGAGAGAGAGAGAGAGAGAAGGAATGGGAAATAGTGCACATAGGAAAAACGAAAGATGTATACCGTAAAGGAATCCGAGGAGCGTGAACGGAAGAAAAAAAAAAAGAAGAGAGAAAGCAATAAAAAAGGAAAAAGAGAAAGAGAACGACAAGGAAAAAATACATGTAAAGAGGAAAGTGGCCAAAGTGAACGAGAGGAGTAGTAAAACGAAGATAAAACGGAGAGAGGGGGAAAAGGACCAAAGGGAAAGGAGGGAAAGAATGAAAGAAACACTGTCAAAAAAAAAAAAAAAAAAAAAAATCGGGGCACAAGGTCTAATTCTTTTCCAACTCTTGCCCATCCCCGTCCCTCTCTCTTCTCCTCCCCCTCCCCTTTCCCCTTCCCTTTAACCAAACTCTAAACCCTTTTAGTCAACCCCCAACGACACCCCCTCCAAAAACAAAAACAAAAACAAAGGCGAGAGAGAGAGAGAGAGAGAGAGAGAGAGAGAGAGAGAGAGAGAGAGAGAGAGAGAGAGAGAGAGAGAGAGAGAGAGAGAGAGAGATAGGGAGGGACAGGGAGAGGGACAGGGAGAGGGAGAGGGAGAGGGAGAGGGAGAGGGAGAGGGAGAGGGAGGGAGAGGGAGGGAGGGAGGGAAGGAGGGAGAGAGAGAGAGAGAGAGAGAGAGAGAGAGAGAGAGAGAGAGAGAGAGAGAGAGAGAGAGAGAGAGAGAGAGAGAGAGAGGGAGAGGAAGTGAAAGAAAGATAAAGACACAGAGAGAGAGAAAGGGGGAGGGAAAGGGAGAGGAAGGGAGAGAGAGAGAGAAAAACAAAAAACAATAACTCAAAAACCGAATCCTCTCGTTGACTTTTCATTCTCTTCGTGCACAATGACCACCCACGAGGCATCGCAACACCGCCGTATCGTCAATGAGTTCAGCGGCCCTTCATTATTGATCTTGTCAATCAATTCTCCTGCCGACCGAGAGAAGAAGTTCCAGCGTCAGCGATGGAAAACGTTTGCGCGGGAGAGTGAAACGTCTATTTGGAAATATTCGGTGTGAAAAACGTCTCGTTGTATAGAAAAGGTCCTTTTGTTGAGATCGCTTGTGAGGGCGAAACGTTTGCTGTGTAGAAATATTATATGTAAATGTCTGCTGTATAGAAACGGTCTCTTTGTGAATCGTTTGTTATAAATGATCGCTAGTTTTGTTTTGTTTTACGAACGTTTGCTGGGTTGATCACTGTATGGAAACGGATCTTGTGAAAACGTCTCCTGAGAGTGAAACGTTTATTGCTTCTTGTCGATTTTTTTTCTATACTTCTTGGTCTTGTTAGTTAATTGGCTGTTAGACTGGTTAAATGTATGGAAATGGTCGTTAGTTACATTAATTACTTGAAAATGGCTTGTTTGCAACGCTCAAAAGCCTTGAATATTGCCCGGAGACATTTGATATTGTCGATGCATTGGGAATAGTCAGACACGTTTGTTCTTGGAAATGTCCGTGTTTTACGGAGAAACTTTGCTATAAAAATTGTTGTTGGCAATATTCGTTGTTGCAAACGGTCACTGATACTATAAAATCCGTTAGTTGTTTGAGATGTTCGTTATTTGAAAGCCTGCACTGCTGGAAACGTTTGCTATTGAAAACATTCGGATATTTTTTCATGTATTGTATATTTGAGAATTGTTTACCTTCCCGATTTCTGTTGTTCTTATTCCTTATTCGTTTCGCCTTTTTCAACAGTTATTTCCCTTTTCGTTTAATGTTAGTTTCGTATTCTTTATTCCCTTTTATTTTCATCTTTATCTTTATTCTGATTTCTCTTTTTCTATTCCTATTTCTATCCTACTTTGCTTCTTTTTCTTCTTCTTCTTCTTCTTCCTCTTCCTCTTCTTTTTTTATAAATGTGCGTCGTCCATATTGCCTTCATATCTATCTACGACATCGGTGACACGCCTTAATTTACATAATACCTTTCTTTTTGGAATTTACGTTTAATCTTCCTCTACACATTTTCTTTACTCCCATCTTTATCCCTCTGTGCTTTCAGTCTCTTCTTTCATGTACATTTTTTCCCCTTTCTTTTATCTTTCCCTTGTATCTTTTTTCCTCCTCCTTCCCTTCGAAGTAGCTTTGAGACGTCCGACTTCAAGCGCTAAAATGACATTTTCACTTTTCTGATCTTTTATTAGAAAAAAAAAAAGAATATACTAAAAATAAGAGAAAGGAAATGCACACTGAATTGGCAGGAAACAGCAGTCTTATTGTTTTCTCTGAAAATATGAATATATCGTACCACCGAAGAGAGAAAAAAAAATGACAGAAAAATAGAGGAAAAACACGCGGCAACTCGACAGAGTCAAGGGCAGCGAAAACGGAGAGCAAAAATGAAAATAAAAAGGCATGAGAGAGAGAGGGAGGAAGGAGAAGGGAGGGAGGAGGGAGAGGGAAAGAGGGAGAGGGAGAGGGAGAGGGAGAGAGAGAGAGAGAGAGAGAGAGAGAGAGAGAGAGAGAGAGAGAGAGAGAGAGAGAGAGAGAGAGAGAGAGAGAGAGAGAGAGAGTTTGAGAGAGAGAGAGAGAGGGAGAGAGAGAAAGAGAGAAAGAGAGAAAGAGAGAGAGAGAGAGAGAGAGAGAGAGAGAGAGAGAGAGAGAGAGAGAGAAAGAAAGAGAGAGAGAGAGAGAGAGAGAGAGAGAGAGAGAGAGAGAGAGAGAGACAGAGAGAGAGAGAGAGGATAGGAGAGACAGAGAGAGGGACACACAGACAGACACATAAATAAAAAACCTACCAAAAAAAGAAAAAAAGATAGGCAGACAATCGGCCCAGTACAGACAGACAACCGTAAAAAAAAAAAAAAAAAAAAAAAAAAAAAAAAGAGGAAAAAATAATAAAAAAGAAAAACCCTAAAAGTGACCGAGGACCGCTGCCTGATGCATATGGAACAGGATTCTCGAGTCCCATTCACGAGAAGTCGGAGCGCGTGTATAGCCCCTTCTTGGCCTCCCGAACAGCGCAAGCCAATCTCGCCCCTACAGGACCGTATTGTCTCGTCCGAACCGGATTTATCGCCGCTGAGAAAAGGCTGAGAGCTTTATTGGCCCAAGAGATACAGCGCTTCAATTCATCATACAAATGCCTCCATTGTCTGGCCTTCCTCCGCTGTCATGTACGGCTGACTGACGGTCTCCGTTTGGGCTTGGAGGCATGTGTGGGCATGGGCGTGTGGGCATGGGTTTCTGGGTGGGCAATAGGGCGTGGGGGCATGTGTGTGTGGGCATTGGCGTGTGGGAGTGGGTTTCTGGGTGGGCAAAAGGGCGTGTGGGCATGGGCGTATGGGCATTGAGGTGGCGGTGGGTTGTTTGGGTGGGCGGTGAGGCGTCAGGGTGGGTGGATAGATAAACTGGTGGGCGGCGGGATGTTTGGGTGGTCTGTAGGGTATGAAGGTGGGCGGAAGGGCGTCCGGGTGGGCAGTAAAGTATACAGGTGGGCGGTGGCGTGTGATTTTGTGGACGGCGGGGTCTAATACGCGGCAGGGCGAGTGGGTGCTTTTCTGGGAAGGTCAATTTTGGATTGGGCGGCTCTTGTGTAGGCTGGGCGGCTCTTGTGTATGCTGGGCGGCTTTTCTGAAAGGTGGGCGGCCTTAGAACGTAGTCTGGGAGGCGGGCGTGCTTACAAGGCGCCCTGGTTATAGCCTATGGAAGAGCCTTGTCAGATGGACGCGCGGGCGTGCGGGCGGAGCTTTGGGCCTCTCTTAGGGAGGGCCATTTGGACCCGAACCAACAGCTGACTCTCCGCAATCTCAACCAATCCCATAAAACGTCTTGAGAAGTTAGAGACGCCGCCGCCGCCGCCCCCCCCCCCCCCCGTTTGCACACCGACACCCAATCTGAATACCTCCTGACGCGTGGCACTCGGCACTGGCACTCTGAATTACGACTCGTCTTACATACTCCGACCATATGGATCGTACTTGGCACTCTTGTGACTCGCCCCTGGCACTCTGACCTCATGGCTCGTCCTTTGAACTCCAACCTTTGGCTCGTTTCTGGTACTCCGACCTCGTGGCTAATTCGTCTGTGGCACTCTGAAGTATATGACTCGTAAATGACACTGCGACCTATGGATTGTCCCTGAACTCATGGGTCATCCCTAAGACTACTGTTAACATCCTCGTCTCTCTGGCATTATAGATTCTGAGCTGGTCTCCTCCCTGGCACTCTCACCTTTTTGCTTTGCCCCTGGTGCCCTGACCTCAATGTTCGTCCCTGCCTTTTGAATCGTCGATGGCACTCTGACCACTATGATCTGGACTGGTCCCTCGAACTCTAACCTCATACCTGGCACTCCGATCTTGTGGCATGCGTTGTGTCGCACTCAGCCTTGGCACTCTGGCCTCTTGACTCGGCCCTGGCACTGCGACAGGGACATGCGTTGTGTCACGGACTGATTTAGTGACGTGACTCGCTAATGGCATTCGTCCTTAGTACTCTGACCTTGTGAAATGTGGTATGCCGACCTTGTGACATGCAGTGTGGCACTCATCCTGGCACCCCGTCCCGCCTGGCATGGCATCTGATGCTCCTCTTACCTGCAAGAGACAGAAAACATTAACTTTTTTGCTCTCATTAGATCAAGCGAAGAGGAAGAAGAAGTAGAAGACGAAGAAGGAGAAAGGTGTTGATGATGTTGGTGTTGGTGTTGATGATGGTGATGATGATGATGATGATGATGATGATGATGATGATGATGATGATGATGATGATGATGATGATGATGATGATGATGATGATGATGATGATGATGAAGAAGAAGATGAAGAAGAAGATGAAGAGGAAGAGGAAGAAGATGAAGAGGAAGAAGAAGAAGAAGAAGAAGAAGAAGAAGAAGAAGAAGAAGAAGAAGAAGAAGAAGAAGAAGAAGAAGAAGGAGGAGGAGGAGGAGGAGAAGAAGGAGGAGAATAAAGAGAAGAAGAAGAAAGAAGAAGAAGAAAAAAAAGAAATAATATGAAATCCTTCGTTGCTACATTTCGCGTTTAATTTCCGGTTTCAAACGAGGGAATGAGATTAATTCGTATTATGTATTTCATTATAATTATATATGAACAGGATACATTTGTTTAGAATTAGCGCCATCTCCTAAATTGAATTCAACTGTCCATGCGCAAAATGCTAAAAAGTGAATAAGCAACTTGAGCAAGGCACAATAATTACCCACACACACACACACACACACACATATATATATAAGTATACATATATATATATATATACATATATATATATATATATATATATATATAGAGAGAGAGAGAGAGAGAGAGAGAGAGAGAGAGAGATACCTGTACCTATACCTATACCTATACCTATACCTATACCTATACCTACATCTACACACACACACACACACACACACACACACACACACACACACACACACACACACACACACACACACATATATATATATATATATATATATATATATATATATATATATATAGAGAGAGAGAGAGAGAGAGAGAGAGAGAGAGAGAGAGAGAGAGAGAGAGAGAGAGAGAGAGATCCATACTTATATATATATATATATATATATATATATATATATATATATATATATATATATATATATTCATATATATGTGTGTATATATATCAAATATACAAATATATATATATATATATATATATATATACATACATATATATGTGTATATATATACATATATATATATATATATATATATATATATATATATATATATATATATACACACACATATAGATACATAGGTATCTACGTGACAGATATACATACATACATATATATGTATGTATATATATATATATATATATATATATATATATATATATATACATATATAAACACATTTGTGACTGTGTGTGTGTGTGTGTGTGTGTGTGTGTGTGTGTGTGTGTGTGTGTGTGTGTGTGTGTGTGTGTGTGTGTGTGTGTGTATGTGTGTGTGTGTGTGTGTGTGTTTGTGTGTGTGCGCGCGCGCGGGCAAGTATGTAGTGTATTCATACTCAAAATAGCTTCCTCACCTGACAACCCTTCCGCTCCACATATTTATGCAAACGTCGAAATATTTCCCCTTAAATAAACGAAACCCACACCGGAAAAGTGTTACAAATTTGTGCTCACGCACTTGAAACATTCCCCTTCTCTCCCCCCCGTCTCCCCTCTTCATTCCCTCCCTTCCCTCCTTATCATTCTTCCCCTGAGTTTTTAGCTCCCCTTCCCTTTACCCCCTACCACTCCTCATACCACCTACTCCTTCCCTCATCTCTACCCCATACCCTTAAAGATCCCCAACTCCCTTCTCCCTCCCTACCCCTCCCTCTCCCTCTCACCCTTAACCACCTCCTGTTTATTCCCCCTACCCTCCCTCTCCCTTTCACTCACCTTTCCTACTCCCCCCCCCCCCATTTCCCTCTCCCTCTCTCCCCAATTCCCAACTTCACCCCACTTCCCTTCCCTTCCGCCCCCCCCCCACTTCCTCCCCTACTCATCTCACCCTCTACTTCTTCCACCCTACCTCTCACCTTCCCCCTTCCCCTTACCCTTCCTGGTCCCACCCCCACCCTTTTCCCTCCTTCTTCCTTTCCCCCCCTACTCCTCCTCCTTGCCCACCTCCCCCCCTACCCCGTCCTTCCTACTTTCCCCTAATACCCCCCCCCCCCCCACCTCTGCACCTCCCTACCCCCTTCCCTTCCCCCGTTCTCTCCCCTTCCCCAATGACATCCCGTCTTCCACTACCCCCCCCTTCCCCCACCCCACCCCCCTTCTTACCCCACCCGACGACATACCAGCAAAGGAAAACCGTGTTATATATTTAGCATTATTGCCCCGTCGCCTCGGCCGTGAACGTAAATAAGAGCGGGAGAGAAATTTCGCCGTCGAACTATTCGCAATTCGGGACGTGGTGTGCCGTGGCGTGCCGTGGCGTGCCGTGTCGTAGTCTGGCGTAGCGTGCCGTATTGTGGTATAGCGAACCGTAGTATGGCATAGCGTGTTGTAGTGTGGCACAGCGTGCCGTAGTCTGATTTAGTGTGACGCTGTTTGGCACAGCGTGCCGTAATGTGTTATAGCGTGCCGTAGTGTGGCATAGCGTGCCGTAGTCTGGCGTAGCGTGGCGTAGCATTACACCTATGTAAACACTCGTAAACTAACAAAAAAGCCGCACGAAATCAAAACAAAGTGTGCGGGAACATCGGTCCGCACATACGCACGTACGCGAGCGAGCGACACGTAAACACAGTCACATCGACCGTCAGTGTTTGAGTTGGAATCTTGTTGAATGAGGAGTTGTGTTTGTGCGTCTCCTTTTTATATCTTTGTTGTTTGTTGTTGTTGTCTCTTTCTCACTCACTCACTATTTCTTGCTTTCATTCTTTCTTTCTTCTTTTCTTTCTCTCTCCCTCCCTCTCTTTCTCTCCTCTTCTCCTTCTCCTTATCCGTTCCTCTTTCATTTTCTGTCCTGCTTCTCCTTCCTCTTCCTTTCCTCCTCCTCTTCTTTCTCTTCCCCTCCCTATTCTACCGCTTCCTCTCCCCTTCTTCTCTTCCTCTGCCTCCCCCCCTCTTCCTCCACCATTTCTTGTTCCTCCCTCTCTCGAGCAATCTCTGTCTCCCAAGTTGCCTCGCAGATGCAAGAACAGCTGCCGCAGGGGAGCGCTGCAAACAATGCAGGTTGATCTGCAATTCTGAGCAAGGCCACCTCACTGCAATTAACACGTGCACGGCTTCTGTTGCAAAAGTAGTTCGACCGTGTTGCAAGAGGTTGCGAATGGAAGTTTGGCTGTAGACTAAATTGACGTAAAACATTTAGGAGTCGAATAACATAACGAACAAAACACAAAGGGGGAAAATAAACATAGAAAACGGGGGTGACTTCTAAACACAGCGAGGGGTTAAATTTGAAAACGGAGTGTTTTTTTGGGGGGAAGGGAGGGGGTTGGGGGGGAGGGGAGTTACGCACCAAAAAAAAAAGCAAAATAAACAGAAAGTATATTGAAGTATGATTCGACCATCGGATTGCGTCACCATTAATAGGATTGAAATTGAAAAAAAAAAAAAAAAAAAAAATGGCGTGTGTTATTCGAAACTCGGAGAGCGCTGTGACCCGACCCATCTTCCGCCGGAACTTTGAATTATATATGTGAGCATCGATTTGCGTCCCTCGCTTGTGACACGCCGGCCAAAAGTTTCATTCCTAGGTAAAAACAAACAAAGTAAATCAAGCAAAACAAGGAATCAAGGCAGCAAACAAGACAAAGAAGCAAGAAAGCGAGCAAAGAAAAGCAAGCAAAACAAGGAATCAAGGAACGAGCAAGACGAAGAAGCAAAAAAGCAAGCAAAGAAAAGCAAGCTGAACAAGGAATCAAGGAAGCAAACAAGACAAAGAAGCAAGCAAAGCAAAGCAAGCAAAACAAGGAATCAAGGAAACAAGCAAAACAAAGAAGCAAGGAATCAATTATCCTACTCATCACTATTACAATGATTATTACCAGTATTACCATTACCGTTTTTTTCTCATAATCCTAATTAAAGTAATGATGATAAGAGCAACAGCACGATAACAACGATTGAAATAGTCAAAAAAACGACTTTCTGCACTGGCACCGTGAGGCAAGTTAAACCTCACTCCAGATAAGGTATTTATCGTATTTCAAAAAAGCATAATTCATTCCTAGAGAGATGACTGGATGCTATGACATCTACCTGGCATAGAAGCTGGAAGTTGCGGCATTTAAAGTTGGTGTAG
>NC_061858.1:16817501-16820001 GCF_019202785.1 Penaeus chinensis
GAGAGAGAGAGAGAGAGAGAGAGAGAGAGAGAGAGAGAGAGAGAGAGAGAGAGAGAGAGAGAGAGAGAGAAAGAGAAAGAGAAAGAGAAAGATAAAGAGAGAGAGAGAGAGAGAGAGAGAGAGAGAGAGAGAGAGAGAGAGAGAGAGAGAGAGAGAGAGAGAGAGAGAGAGAGAGACCGACAAACAGACAAACTGACAGACAAGGAGGAGATAGATACAGAAACCGAGAACCAAAAACAGTGAGACAGAGAGAAAGAGATACGGAGGAAGGGAACACAGAACACAAACCAAAGAAGACAAAGCAGCAGAAAAGACGGAAAGGGAGAAAGGGAGAAAGAGGGTGTCAGCGGCTTCAGAGCAAACAACCTTGCTATTACGTGGTAGGGTAAATATTCTCCTCTGACTGTATTGCAGCAGAAAGGAAAATAGAAATGTCGCTTTTTCTTCTCTTTCTTTGTCTCTGCTGCATCATTGCCGGCGGTACTGTTGTTGTTTTCGTAGGTTTTGTTTGTTTGTTTATTTATTTTGTTTTGCTGTTTTTGTTTGTCTGTCTGTCTGTTTGTCTTCCTGCCTGTCTTTCTGTCTGCCTGCCTGTCTGTCTGTCTGTCTGTCTGTCTGTCTGTCTGTCTCTCTGTCTGCCTGCCTGCCTGCCTGCCTGCCTGCCTGCCTGCCTGCCTACCTGTCTGTCTGTCTGCCTGTCTTTCTGTCTGTCTTTCTGTCTGTCTGTCTGTCTTTCTGTCTGTCTGTCTGTCTGACTGTCTGTCTGTCTGTCTGTCTGTCTGTCTGTCTGTCTGTCTGTCTGTCTGTCTGCCTGCGTGTCTTTCTCTCTGTCTGTCTTTCCGTTTGTTGTTTGTATGCTTGTTTGAATTATTTATGTTTGTAGCTAAGATTCAACCAAGAGATTATCTGCTATAGTAACGGAAATTAAACAAGTGTTATATTCAAACGACCCTTCACCCAACCAGTGAATTCTAAAGGTAAAATAACGACCTGCCTATCACAACCCCCACCCCCTTTCAAAAAAAAAAAAAAAAAAGAATACCGCACATTTGCTCCGTTCAATTACAGGGGGAAAAAAATACCTGTCTATCAACCACACTGTTCTCAGGTTTGATACCACAATAAAAAAAATAGACAAGAATAACAATCTTCCGATTTATATAATCAACCGAAACCAACAAACAATCAAATTATCAATGGATTATCACATTTCTGCCGGCTAAACTTCACCCAGACCAGCTCTAACGGCAAAATAACGATCTAATGACCGCACTTCTGCAGGCTTCATAACCCACTCGACTTTCTACAGCACAATCTTCGGGAAGTTTAGAAAGAAATTGGAGGCAAATTATAAAGAAGGGGAAGAGGGAGAAGGAGGGGCAGGAAGGGGGGGGGGAGAAAGAGGGGCAGGAGGGAGGAGGGTGAAAGAGGGGCAGGAAGGGGGGGGGGGGAGAAAGAGGGGCAGGGGGGAAGGGGGGTGAAAGAGGGGCAGGAAGGGGGGGGGAGAGGGGCAGGAGGGAGGAGGGAGAAAGAGGGAGGAGGGAGGAGGGGAGAGAGTCAGCACGAAGGATGGGAAAAGGAGAGAGGAGGGAGGGGGGGGAGAGGAGGGGGAATGGAGTGGGGGAAGAAGGTGGGAGGGATTATGGGAGTAAGGCTGAGAAAGAATGGAGAACAAGGAAGGAGAAGAGGAGGAGGAAGAAGAAGAGCAGGAGGAGGAGGAGGAGGAGGAGGAGGAGGAGAAAGATGAGGAACGGAAGAGGAGAAGGAGGAGGAGGAAAGATGGAAGAGAGTGGAAAGGATGACAAACAAAACGCAACGGAAGGCAAAAGACAACAAAAGAGGAGAGAGAGGAGAAAGAGACGGAAAATGATGGAAGATGGAAAACAGCGAGCAAAAACAAACAAAAAAACAAACAAACGGAAGGAAAGGTACAAGGAAGAAAAGGAAGAAAGGAGGAATAGAGGGGAGGGGGAAGACCGAGGAGAGAGGGGAGAGCAAAGGACTGTTTTTATCTGGTGTCTGTTGTATCAAGCTTCATGTGTTGGGCGGGTGACCTCAAGGGCTTGGAGGAGGAGGAGGAGGAGGAGGAGGAGGAGGAGGAGGAGGAGGAGGAGGAGGGAGGAGGAGGAGGAGGAGGGAGGAGGGAGGGAGGTGGAGGGAGGGAGGTGGAGAGAGAGAGAGAGAGAGAGAGAGAGAGAGAGAGAGAGAGAGAGAGAGAGAGAGAGAGAGAGAGAGAGAGAGAGAAAGACAGAGAAAGAAAGAAAGAAAGAAAGAGAAAGGGATGGAGGGAGACTAAGTGAGTGAGTGAGAGAGAGAGAGAAAGACAGAAAGACGGCCAAACAAACATACAAACTACCGGAGAAAAAGACACGAACAGAGAAAAGGAAAAGAGAGACAGACAAACGGAAAGAGACAGAGAAAGCCCCAGCCAGGAGGAGCAAGTAAGCCCCAAGTCCCCTCACATCTCCCCTCAGGGAAAGGCGGCGGCAGGGGGAGTAAA
>NC_061858.1:16863058-16865558 GCF_019202785.1 Penaeus chinensis
GCAGGCTCTGCCCAATCACCCCGAGCGATCCCCGCCCACCCGCACGCCCACTTAATCCCATCACAGCCCAGCCCCTCACAGCTTGCAATAACACGCCCATGCATCACTCTTGAGAAGTGTCACCCGCCCCTCCCTGGCACTCTCTGACACTCTCGGTGGGTGGAGAGAAGTGCCCGACGCCTGTGAGTGGGAGGGAAGATAGAATGATAAAGGGGAGGAGGAGAAGAGAGAGATAGAAAGAGAGGGGGGGGGGGAAGTTGGAGGGATGGAGGGATGGAGGGACGGAGGGATGGACGGATGGGGGGAGGGGAGAGGGGAGATGAACGACGAGGAAAATACACAAAAGGAGGGAAATTATTTTTTTCTTCACAAAAGGGGAAAATAACACGAGACGCGGAGGAAATGAAGAAGGGAGACAGAATGGTGGCGGGAGGGAAGCGGGGAAGGAGAGGAGAAAAATATCCTTTGAGAGAGAGGGAGAGTGAGGGAGAGGGAGGGAAAGGGAAAGGGAGAGGGAGAGGGGAGGGGGAGGGAGTGGGAGAGGGGGAGGGTGAAGGAGAGGGAGAGGGAGAGGGAGAGGGAGAGGGAGAGAGCGAGAGCGATAGAGAGAGGGAGAGGGAGAGGGAGGGAGGGAGAGAGAGAGAGAGAGAGAGAGAGAGAGAGAGAGAGAGAGAGAGAGAGAGAGAGAGAGAGAGAGAGAGAGAGAGAGAGAGAGAGACCGAGAAGAGAGACAGACAGACAGAGAAAAACAAAAGAAAGGGAAACAGTAAGAAAGACAGAGAACGAAACAGAACGAAACAGTGGAAGAAGGGAAATGAACGACGTGGAAAAATAACAACTGGCGATATGGTGAACAGAATTTAAGAGAGACAAAGGAAGAAAAGACAATAAAGGAAAGGAAGAAAAATATGAAAATTAAGAAATAATAGAAAAGGAAGAAATGAAACACATGAATGGAAAAGGAATAAGCAAAAAAAGAAAAGAAAAGAAAAAGGAATTGAAGAAAAGAAAAGAAAAAAAAGAAAAAGAACTAAAAGGAAAAATCAGAAAAAAAATCTGGAAAAGGATAAAAAAAAGAGACAAAAAATCGAATAAGAAAAGGAAAAAAAAAATGTATTTAAAAAATTAAAAAAACAGAAAAGGAAGAAGAAGAAACAGACAGCAACAAATGAAAGGAACACGAGATGCCACGATTGAGTGTCAGGTACATCCGGGCATTTGGATCGATACCATTATCCAAGATTACCATTACCAAATACCATTACCCACCATTACCACAACCTATATCAGTGTCCCCTGTTGCTACCATCGATACTACCATTCCACAGTACCAATACCGTTACCTGCCATTACCATTAACCATTATTACTAAGATAACTCCATAATACACCCTTACCATAACCAGTACTATTACCCAAATTAATATCGTTAGCATCATTACTTTTGATTACAGTTGCCCAAACTATTGTCTACCATTACTAATATCTCCTTTTAGCACAACATATATATATACCATTATTGTTGCCATTACCAATACTATTACTGATCACTACCATTACCAATACCACTATTAATCATTAGCAATACAATACCACTAACCACCATTACCATTAACAATAACATTATCCACTAATACCATTACTAAACAATATTTTTCTCTTTTACCATTAGCAATACCATGAACCATACTATTAACATGATCATTACCATTACTATTCCCATCACCATTCCCATTATCCATTACCACAACCCATTGCTATTACCAATACCATCATCTACTACCATTACCTTCCATATTACCATCATCCATTCCCATTCCTGTTACCCATCCTACTCCCATCACCATTATCCATTCCCATTCCCATTCCCATTATCCCTCACCATGACAGCCGAGGAAACTAACTTCCCCCCCCCCCCCCATTATATTCCACACGACGACCAATTAAAACTTGCGCCATCAGAATCAACCTACGCCACTAACTACTCCATTAAAGTCTTCGGGTTATCAAAATAAAATAATAATAATAATAATTTTTAAAAAAATGAATGAAAAAATGCATCGCCGGAGCTTCAAATAAAAAAAAAATATATATATATATATATATATATATATATATATATATATTAAATGAACCTGTCGGAGAGCAGGAGTAATCGGTAATTAAAGAATTCGTAATTTCTTCATCTGTCAATATTCCAAAGAAAAAAAAAAGGGGAAAAGAAAAATATATAGATATAAATAGAAAGATATAGACATAAATATGAAAATATGTATACATATATATTAAATTTTATATGAGTATATATTTGTGTGTGTGTGTGTGTGTGTGTGTGTGTGTGTGTGTGTGTGTGTGTGTGTGTGTGTGTGTGTGTGAACCTGTAATGAACCTGTAATCACAAGAGAATAGATAGGTACATGGATATTAGACAGAAAGACAGGTGTGCACGCGCATGGGCATGAGAACATGTGAATGTGAATGTCAACGTGCGTATGTTTGTG
>NC_061858.1:16870558-16873058 GCF_019202785.1 Penaeus chinensis
GGTACACTGTATGTTAAATTACAGAGGTGATATATCAAGTGATTTATAATCGGTGTAACGCGGATTGGGAATGCAATATCATATCTCCCCTACCAACACGAGGGGAAATGCGCGTAGCGTTTATGGTAAATTACAAAACTAAAGTCGGATTATAATGTAACAAGGAACGGGGTTATTGTCATGTCTACACAAGGTTATTCAATATTTTTTTTCCCCTGATTATAGCTGTCATGCCCGTGTTTTATGTTACGCGTTCTGTGTCGTCGTACCGCTGTGTGTTCAGTGCGTCGCGTGTTAAAGGGTCTACATGTTCTTGTTATGAAAGGGAGTAGCTGTGTAGCTGTTCACAATTATCCCCCCCCCCCTCCCCCGATTTCCTTAACACGTTAGCTGACCCCCAGGTTCGGTATCGGGAAATTTTCGCCTCTAAACCACAACCGGACTGCAGTTTCTAGCCGGGAGAGCGCGCACCCAAAGGGATTGTCGGCACAACGTACTCTCGTGATAGCAGTGAATAAAGAGCATTGTCCATTTACAATTTGGCGGCCGAGTCCTATTCCGGTCTAATTGGTAGCCTGGAATAATGGGACGCAGCTCGTGCTCACTTCCGTCTCCGCCTGTTCAACTCTTGTTCAAGATAACAAAGGGGAGCGGGTCTGCAATCTGCTTTATCATCACCGACATCATTATCGTTACTGCTATTGATATTATTGCTAAAAGCATCATTATTCTCATCATCATTCTCACTATCTCCACATCCTCATCATCCTCATCCTCATCATCATCTTCATCCTCATCCTCATCCTCATCCTCATCCTCATCATCATCATCATCATCATCATCATCATCATCATCACCATCACCATCACCATCACCATCATCACCATTACCCTCATCATCTTCATCATCATCATTATCATTATGATTCTACCCCCCCCCCCCCCATTCCCCCCTGACATAGGCCTATGGATTTCTTTGGTTTTCTACCATTATACCACCGCCCAAGGCAATTTCCCCTTCCGGTATATTGGATAAACGCCAGATTCACACACACACACATACACATATGTATTTATATATACATATATATATAAGTACATATATATATATATATATATATATATATATATATATATATATATATATATATATATACTGCATACAGCATATAGTAAACTTGTACAGTATATATCACTTGTAAAATGTTCACATACTGAACAATTGAAAGTCATCATACTGGTCCTTCTTATCCTCTCCAAGGACTTTCACAAACGCTATATTTTCTAGAAACTTGCATACAAGAGTGTGCTTCCTAAAGTGACTGTACGCTTTTGAAAGGGGATGTTTATGTATGCAGCCTACAATACGCTGCGTGTAGTTATAGGGATGTGTGTACGTGGGTTTGTGAGATTATGCTTTATGAAGTGACTATGCTTTATCATGTGATAGTATGCATTATAATAAGACAAGTATGCTTTATAAAGTAACCTTTATGAAATGACAGAATGCTTTATAAAATTACACTTTACTTTGTAAATATACTATCCTTTATAAAGTGGCAGTACGTTTAATAAAGTGACAGCATGCTTTACAGCATGGCAGCATACTTCACAAATGAATAAAACAAATCCCGCAGTATTTCGTAACGTTCATTAGTCTGTTCTCTGTGGCGCAGCATCAGTAAAAGGAAGCAAGATAATTAATTTCGCTACAGCGTTTCCCCTTTTATGTCACCGTGTGAACGAAAACTCCCGAAAAGAATATATGTCCAGCGTTACAACATCCGCTCAGCATGAATATTCTGGCGTGCAGCATAGCGTGAAGTGGATGCTCCTTACTACAGCATCGCGTGAGGGGGATACACACTTCCGTCAGATCACATGACATGAATACTGAGAAAACTACAGCATTACGAGATGTAAGTGTCTCTTGATACACACGAGTGACGAAAAACACCAAAAAGATCACTTACATCATGTCGTGGCGAAAATTACTAACATCATGGTTTTGCGAAAATTACTAACATCATGGTTTTGCGAAAATTACTAACATCATGGCACGACGAAAATCACTAACATCATGGCGAGACGAAAATAAGAAAAAAAAAAAAAATGATATGACGAAAATAACCTACAGCATGGGACTACTGCTGTATGACGTGACGAATGACACAATAGAACATGACAGTGCCAAGTGTCACTCAGAGGTTATAAAAGTAATACCCCGTAGTAAAAGGCTTTGATTAAATATAAAAAAAAAAGAAAAGAAAGAAAAATATATACTATAAACACCGGGACGGAATGCACAAACTATAACGTATCCTGATCTAAAGGTGACACAATAACACAATACCAAGACGCAACTGGAAACAACACGCAAACTTTTGCCACAGGAGACACTTACATACGTATATACATGCACAATGTGTCCATCCATACTGAAACAACTCAAGAACCGCACGTATTTCTGGAGCAACGGCAAGAAGAAGAAGAAGAAGAAG
>NC_061858.1:16885558-16888058 GCF_019202785.1 Penaeus chinensis
CTTCTTCTTCTTCTTCTTCTTCTTCTTCTTCTTCTTCTTCTTCTTCTTCTTCTTCTTCTTCTTCCTCCTCCTCCTCCCTCGTTTAATAAAAGCAACAATAACATAAAATCTTTTTTGGCTTCTTTTTCATAAAATCAATAAAATGAATAAAACAAAACAGAAGAGCGAGATGCACAATCTCACATTTCTCAAAGCCTTTTTCGCCACGCCCACTTTCACAACATATTCGACATCCTTCTCAGTAATAAACATTAATTACAGGATTCCAACAAGCATATAAACAATTCAATTGAAACAATAATTATGGTGCAGTCAAGAGTATATGATTGGATGCGTTTTCATACTGTCTGATTAACAAGATTTCCCATGTAAGTTGCAACACGATTTTCCACCATTAACAAAGACCTTTTTTAAAGTCAAAGAAAATCTTAATTGGATTTTCTGCTTTATCTCGGTCCATGTGGGAGTTGCAGAATATATCCCGCCTTAAGTGATATCGACTGTAATAATTCTTTGCGCATTGCAATACGAAAGATGAATAAAACATCCAGCCGTGTGTCGCTCTTCCCGAATTCCGTGTTGCAGCGAAAGATGTGAAGAGAGAAAAGACCGAAAGATTCTCCCATTTATTCCACAGTTTTGCGTCGCAATTAAAGTTTTTTTTTTTTTTTTCTTTTTTTTTTTTAGCATTGTTTCTTTCTTTCTTTCATTTTTCTTCGTAAGGTGGGTCAACAATTTTTAACGCTCCCTCTCTCTCTTTCTCTCTCTCTCTCTCTCTCTCTCTCTCTCTCTCTCTCTCTCTCTCTCTCTCTCTCTCTCTCTCTCTCTCTCTCTCTCTCTCTTTCTGTGGCCTTTTTGATGATTATACATAAATTAGGCTAACTCTGACCCTGGCTTTTCCAATAACTGTCTCAGCTTGCTCTCCTACTCTTGAAATTCTGTTGCTTTGTAGTGCTTGTGTGTGCCGCGTGTGTGTAAAAAAAAATGAAAGCAAGAAAGGAAATCGATCAAATGCCTCGGTTGACATCCAAGGAGGACTCGACAGGACCTCCCACGCTCCCTCTCGTTTTCCTCGGTGAAATGAAACGAGAAACGAGCCTGCAACCCCGGGAGAATTATGACCTGAGTCCGGTTCCAAATTCACCGTGATAAAAAAATACCCTTGCTTGTTTACGCCTGCTTGCTTGCTTGTTTGCGTATGTCTAGTTATCCCTAAAAAAGGAAATACAAATATTAATAGAGTTAAAAAAATTGAGGACGTTGACTTCGCACAGACAAGTACAAAGGTTGGAAGCTTATTTAGGGACATTAAGCTGAGTATTCGGTTAGATAATTCTGAAAGCAGAGTTCGGGTTGTATCTGTAGAAGTTCAGGAATAAACATAAACGGTCTAATAGATGGCTAAAAGGTCCTAGAACATAATACAAAAACCTGAAGTCAAGTAGTCGGTTAAAAGATGCTGTGCCAAGAGTGGAGATTATACGGAAATCCCAAGTCGGACAGTCGGCAAAAAGGCTATGCAGGAAGCTTACATAAAGGCTTGAGATCGACTAGTCGGTTTGTTCCTTGAATAAACTGAGGTCGGGGAGTCGGTTCGTTCCTTGAAGAAAAGGAGGTCGGGGAGTCTTTCAGAACTACCTATATGATGTCATCCTCAACGCTGTGCCTTTCCCCCTAGCGATGGCAGAGGCAATACGTCGTAACAGTGAATAATGATCAGCCAATCACGATTCGCAGCAATGAACCGCGTTTAGCCGATTAAGGTTCACGACCCAGAGCTCGATTCAGCCACGGAATGCGTCTTATCCGACGTGGCAAAGCCGTGGAAAAGCTGTCGGGTCAGGAGCACGTGCGGGGATGAGACAGAGCACGTCAGGATCCGGAGCCACCGGGTCTATCAGCATATCCCGCATACTGCCTTAACCGCAACTTCCTCGAGGGGGCGAAGAGAGTATAATCGTAGAGTCTAATCTCCATTGGATGGAATTCTAACACCAGGCGACGGGAAAGAATTCGCAACAGAGACATCGGCCATCTCGAGGTCCCAATCGAGACCTAACGATTTCCGCCATAATTGCACGTTTTTGCACGAGACTTCCCTCGCCCGCATTCCGACGAATCGGGTGAAGAAGGAGGCGACGAAGAAAGACGAAGGAGACGACGATGAAAGGCGACGAAGAAGGCGACGAAGGAGGGACGAAGAAGGCGACGAAGAAAGACGATAAAGAAGGCGACGAAGGAGGCGACGAAGAAGACGACGAAGGAGGCGACGAAGAAGACGACGAAGGAAGTGACGAAGGAGGGACCGAAGAAGCTGGCGGAAAAGGCGACGAAGAAAGTGACGAAGGAGGGAACGAAGAAGGTAACGAAGCAGGCGAAGACGGCGACTAAGAAAGCGACAAAGAACAACAAGGATCAAAGATATTCCTCAAGAACTCGACTGCTTGTACACAGAAAATATCATTATAATACTCTTTAAGAAAACACAAAAAAAGCCTTT
>NC_061858.1:16892177-16894677 GCF_019202785.1 Penaeus chinensis
TTTTTTTTTTCAGCCAGGTTCCCTTATTTTTTTTTTTAAAATTATTTTTAAATTTTTTGTTTTTTTTTTTAAAATTTTTTTTTTTTTGTATTTTTTTTTTTTATTCCTTTTTTTTTTTTTTTTTTTTTTTTGGGTTTTTTTTAATTTTTTTTATTATTTTTTTTTTTTTTTTTTTTTTTTTTTTATTTTTTATATGTTTATTTTTTTTTTATTTTAAGTGTCCCCCTATTAGATCAGTTAAGAGTATTATTTTCGATGAGCAGTTTCGAATATTTCCATTCTCTAGCCACGTTTTTCTCTCCGAGAATTCAGGATTTTTAGTTCGGAGTAAATCATCAGTAAGCTTCTTATACTCACTGTACCTTTCAGCGCTATCTAATAAGCCCTTTTCAATGTCCCAATATAACAATATCTTTAGCCATGTCTACCATATATATATATATATATATATATATATATATATATATATATATATATATATATATATATATGTAACATGTAATGTGTATATAATGATATCTAGATGAGCTTTGGTGTTTTCTCTTATCTTCCTTACGACCATTTTAGCCTTTTCTTTCACTTTTTTTTTTTTTTTTATGTTGCTTATATTGTGTTGTTTTGTTGATGTTGCTTTATTTTGAGCTGTTTTATTTTGGTTTCTCGGATTTTACTTTCATTGCCATTTTGTTTTCAATTTCTGCGACTGTTTCACATGCACTGACAATATCCCCTATCTAATTGTTGCTGTTGTTGGTTTTTTTTTCAAATTCCTCTTCCTTATCATAATCCAACGTGAATTTGTCCACCCCTGAGTGGTTTCTCTGAAGGTTATATGTGAGGTCCTTCACCTTCTCTCTTGGTTGTTCCTCTGCCTCCAAACGAGCCTCGATTTCATTGTAGACCATAAGCAGTTTCTTTACCTTTTTTACCTCTTGTCACGTGATCGGGAAGCTCCGCCCATTCCAGTGACGTAATGGGAATGGTAGCGGTCGACGGCTACTTCTTTAACTCTGTTGGTGGTTTTTTTTCGACAGTATTTGGAATATAATATCCTGGATGGCTTTTGATGTCTTATGGTGGGTTGTGCTGTGTTATAGATACCCAGTATAGGTACGAATATCGGTGAAAATAAAGCAAGGTAGGATAATAAATGGTTACCGCCAATTAATTTCCTATCGCGGAGGCCGTAACCGTTGGAAAAGACTCCTTTTGCCTTAGTTTTGAATTTACTTTTTTGTTTTCTGTACGCATCATTGGCACCTTTCGACACTTTTTTTTGTCTTCTAGAATAAAATATATACATCAGATACATTGTTCCTTGTAATTTTTTCGACTAGTATAGAGTTGAGGAATTGGCCTGGTGCACTGTTTTGCTAAACGCAACACGCGCGCTTGTGTGCGTGTGTGCGGGCGTTCGTGTGTGTGTGTGTGTGTGTGTGTGTGTGTGTGTGTGTGTGTGTGTGTGTGTGTGTGTGTGTGTGTGTGAATGCATGCTTATGCTGCTCAGTTGTTAATACGAAAACGAAACGTGTAATACTGCATATTCATTTACTTTAATTTCCTGAAATATATCTTGCCTCCTTCTCTTTCTCCATTTTCGATGCATTTTTCTCTCTCTTCCCCCATCTCTCTCTCAAGATGCATTCCGTCAAGATGCATTCTCTCGCCGCCAGAGGGACGAATAACGAATTGCAGCGATGGTTCCAGGAGCAGCGGAGGTCGATCGGCAGTTTCAAGGTCAAAAAGAGAGAGGGAAAGGGAAGGAGGGAAGGAGGGAGGGAGAGCGAGAAGGAAGGAGGGAGAGAGAGAGAGAAAGGAGGGAGGAGGGAAAAGGAGAGAGAGAAGGGAGGAGGGAGGGAGGGAAAGCCAGAAAGGAGGAGGGAGGGAGAGCGAGAAGGAAGGAGGGAAGGAGAGAGAGAAAGGAGGAGGGAGGGAAAAGGAGAGAGAGAAGGGAGGAGGGAGGGAGGGAGGGAGAGAAAGGAAAAGGTAGGGAGAGAGAGGGCGGGGGGGGGGGGGCACACATAGAACAAGAAAAGGAAACAGACAGAGAAAAGGAGTAGGGCAAGGAAGAAAGGGATGAAGCGAAGAAATAGAGGGGAGGGAGAAAGAAAAAGAGAGAGATGAAGAGATGAAAGGAGCTGGAAAGAGAAAGAAGGAGGGAGACAGAGGAACAGGGAAGAAGAGAAAGAGTGAAAGAGGGACAGACGGGGGAGGGGGATAGGAGAGATGCAGAAAGGGAAAGAGAGAAGGGAGGGAGGATAAGATAAGGAGGGAAAGATAGAGATATAAATAAAAGGGGAGGAAGAGAGATAAAAGCAGATGCTAACAAGAAAGTGAAGGGTTAAATAGTGAAAGAAAAATATATAAAATGGAGAAAGAGAAACAGCAGAGGGGGGGGGGGGGAGGGGAGAGAAGAAATAAAAAGAGAGAAAAAAAATACGAGAAGATAAAACACAAAGCATAAACACCTCACCAGTTCCTCCTTCCTCCCTTCCTCCAC
>NC_061858.1:16917177-16919677 GCF_019202785.1 Penaeus chinensis
GGGAAAAGTTTGGTAATTTATAGGATAGCAAAAAAAAAAAAAAGAAAGAAAAAAAAAAAAAAAAAGTCTGAAAGTGGCCGAGATCTGCGAGGATGATTTCACTGAAGGGGTTGGTGGGGAGGGGGGAGGGGGGGGAGGGGGGGAGGTGGGAAGGGAACTCAAACCTGAAGCTCTCAGTCGACGCTCAGCCATCCAGCATGGAGGTACTGCCTCTGCAAATGGCGGTATTCGTCGTGTTTTTTTTTTTTTTTTTTTTTTTCCTTCTTTCTTTTCTTTTCTTTCCTTCTTTTCTTTTCTTTTTTCTTTTTTCTTTTCTTTTTTCTCCTTCTTTTCTTTTCTTTTCGCTGTGTTCTTTTCTTTTAATTTTACTTTTTCTCTCTTGTATATAGATATGTGGTTCTAAAAGTCAGAAAGAGTGAGAAGAGAAAGACAAAAGGGTTAGTGAAGATGGAGGGGAGAAAGGAGGAGAGGATGATGGTGGATAAACGACAAGAGAAGGATTGCATTGATGAAAGAAGGGGACATAAAAGAGACACAGACAGAGACAGGGGATGGGAGTGAGAGAGAGAGAGAGAGAGAGAGGGAGAGAGAGAGAGAGAGAGAGAGAGAGAGGAGAGAGAGAGAGAGAGAGAGAGAGAGAGAGAGAGAGAGAGAAGGAGAGAGACAAAGAGAGAGAGAGATATGGGGGGGGGGGAGAAAGACAAACTGACAGACAGACAGAGGGAAGGGAAGGAAGAGATAGTCGGAGGCAGACAGACAGACGGATGGACAAACAGGGAGAAGTGAAGGGAGAGGGAGAGAAAGAAAGAGATGTATAAAGAGAAGGGAAGGGAGAGGAAGAAAGAGAGTCAGACATACAAAGACATCGGCAGACAGATAGAGAGAAGGGAAGGGAGAGGAAGAAACAGACAAACAAACAAGACAGATCCGACCTGTCCCATCATTTCTCTCCAAAAATTTGATGCTCCAATTCTTATATATCAATCCACCTCCAAACCAGATACCAGCGCCTTCCCAAGCACATGTTCACCTTCATATTTTATTTCTTTTGAACCCATCTGAACCTGCCTTAGTCCCCCGTGCCGGCGTCCCTCTCCCGTTCCCCTGGTCAGTCAGTTGCTGGCCTCATTCCTCTTCCCCTTCGCAAAGTTATCGGCTATCATGCCTCTCTCTTGCTTTCCTCATATACGCAAAAAGGGGGGAAAAGCCTTTGAAGTCCACATCAAATCTAGTGTTTGTAATGGACGTCGCATTAAGGTTTTAATAAAGTTGTTCGCCCTCGGGGTATGGGGTAATTTCCGCGCGTAGTTTGAACAGAAAAAGAAAACGGGATGGGTGGCATGTCCTTTGTGAGGGGAAACTTATTAATAATTCCTCAGGGAGTGGAAAGTCAAAAGCGGAGAGAGGTCGAATATAATAGGACGCAAACAAAACAAAGAGGTCATGGTAGGGTGTACGATATATCAGACACCGACATACCTACACTCCTATTTGGCCATGTACGTTCTCTGATATAGCAAACACACAGCACAGAATTCTCTACACTCCTCGACTTCCCGCACACACTGTCACTGCCCACATCGAGTTCTTTTCAATTCTAGCCACTGCACACAAAACAGGGACGTTTCATACTCAACGACTGTGGGGACCATCTGAACAACACGACCTTAATAGCGAACGTTCACACACGACGATCTACTATGACGGGTTGAACAACTTTGCACCGAGGCCGAGGAACAATAACCCTCGTAACAAGAGAAAGTGGACGAGACTTGTTACCCCGGATTGCACATCTGCTCCGCCGCAAACACCAGAGGGATGACACTTCTTGCTTGGCTTTCCACCTGCAAAAAGCTCCGATTTTCGTCTTCAAAAAGAAAAGCTGGTATCCATAGTTTCTGCTAAGGACTGGGATTAGAATAGGACATGTGAGCCGCATCGAACAGCAACGGGAGAGTGTGAAAAGGTGCCTTAAAGAGAGGAGTGTTATTGTTGTTTCCCGAGTCCATGAGTGGCGAATAAGCCAAGTGACCATCCTGATTTTGCTAGTTCTTGTTGCCCTTTTTCAGTGTAAGAAGTCCTTTGTAAGGGTAATTGTGGCCCTAAATGTTTTTAATCTGTTTATACATTTATTTCTTTTACTTGATGGCTTCAACGTTTTTTTTTGTGTGTGTGTGTTTTAATGATTTATTTTCATACCGAACCCCTCCCATTATTTTACAATATTCATTTTACGCCATTTAAGTTTTTTTTATATATATTCTTTTAAGATTACTTTAATCTTAAGTTTTATCAATAATATTTTTTTTATTAATCTTAGATAATTGTTTTATAAGTCTGAATATGTTTCGCTTTCATCTTCACGACTTGCCACGTCTTAATTATCGACCTTACTAATTAATGGAGGCTCGGAAGGGTCACCCGGGATATCGTATGTGTTGTTAAACGATTTTACTCTCTTTTGGTTTTGTTTTACTGAGTTTTCTGTTTTACATCTATG
>NC_061858.1:16949677-16952177 GCF_019202785.1 Penaeus chinensis
CGTGTTAAACTTTTAAACATTTAAAGATGAAACGTCCTCACGCTCTCCTTAACTGATGGTTCAAAAAGAAGGAAAAAAAAATGTTTTAACAGCACGGCACTTGAAGTTATCCTAATGGGCTATAGAGTCAGAGGAAAGACATTTTGACTGAGAGAAAGGGTCTTTTGTAGCCAAGAATTCAAGATTAATTGCAGAGGTTGGTCACATTTCAGACCAATTCATAACAGCAGAATTAGGAGTTACTGAAAATAATGATAATAAAATATAAATCATGATAATACTAGGTCAGCAAACCCGTCATAATGAAGACATTTTCCCTAACATTCTGCGTGTAGGTGTGAAGTTTACGATTCTGAAATATAATTATTTTCGACGGAAGACACGGGGTCAGAAGAAGAAAATTGCTTTGTCTGAGGTGGTAGAGATTAGTAAATGGATTGGACTATCAAGTAACAGATAATTTTAAGGTAGATAAGGGGTCTGATTAATGAATGGATTTAATGATGAGAAATTAATCAATTTAACTTTCATTCATTGAGCTGCTAATGGAGGTATCTACAGATGAGAGTTGACCAATTAATGAAGTTAACGATAAGAAATGACTGAATGCAACGGTCACTGTGTGGCAACGGTTTATCTAAATCCATTTCTTTATCGAGGAGGAAAAGGTGAACACCCGACACGTCTTTCAAACCCGCGCGATAGTCTTGAGAGAAAAGAACTCAAAAAGCCAAGGGAACAAACGTCCTTTTTTCCCACGAAATCGAATCGAATCTTTCCCTCTCAAGTGCGTGAAATTTGAAGCTGTAGATCGGCCGAACTCTCCGGACGGACGCAAGGCTTTCACTTCTTTTTCTTCCCCTTTTCTTTCTTTCTTTCTCTTTCCTCCTTTATTTCCTTCTTTTTATTTTCCTCTCCTTTTCTTTTTCTCTCTTCTCTTACTTTTTTTTCCTTTCTTCTTTTTTCTGTTTCTTCTGCTTTTGACTTTTTTTTTACCGGCAACTGTTACCTAGCCAGCAAGATAGGATTTAGAATGAGGTCAGAATAAGAAAGAAGTTAGCGTTAGAAAGAGGTCAAAATTACAAAGGGGTCAGCGTTACAAAGAGGTCAGCGTTAAAAAGAGGTCGGCGTTAAAAAGAAGTCAGAGTTAGAAAGAGATCAGCGTTAAAAAGAAGTCAGAGTTAGAAAGAGGTCATACTTAGAAAGAGGTCAGCGTTACAAAGAGGTCAGCGTTACAAAGAGGTCATACTTAGAAAGAGGTCATACTTACAAAGAGGTCATAATTAGAAAGAGATCAGCGTTACAAAGAGGTCATACTTAGAAAGAGGTCGGCGTTACAAAGAAGTCAGCGTTAGAAAGAAGTCAGCGTTAGAAAGAGGTCAGCGTTAGAAAGCGGGCTTGGTCTCGGCCGCCTCCCCGTCTGCCCCGAATCGGCGTTCCGAGCTTCCATAACAAGGCTTTGTCAGCGGCGCGGCGAGGAACAAAGGGCGCGGGAACTTGGAGGAACGAGAACACATTTCTAAGGATTATATGAAAACGGAAACAAACTTGAGAGAAAACAATGAGATCAAAGCTTACGGAACTAGAAATTAAGTTACGTGAACAAGTAGTTGTCAGAGAAAGGTTAAATTGGAAACCCTATTACGTTCAACTTTCGGGCTGTTTTGTCCCTTTGATAACTTACGTGACCTGAAAGAAGGGCAGGGGAGGGGGCTTCTGTTCTGCTCGTTACACATACACGCACGTGGGTTGGGTGGGTGGGTGTTTGTATGTGTATAACTGCATGCATACATTCGTACATACATGTATGCTTACATATGTGTGTATATACATATGTATGTATGCATGTATGTATATATGTATACACACACACACGTGTGTGTAAATGTGTGTGTGTGTGCGTGTGTGCGTGTGTATGTGCGTGCGTGCGTGCGTGCGTGTGTGTGTGTGTGTGTGTGTGTGTACTGTATATATATACTATATATATATATATATATATATATATATATGTGTGTGTGTGTGTGTGTGTGTGTGTGTAAGTGTGTGCGTGTGTGTGTGCGTGCGTGTGTGCGTGCGTGTGTGTGTGTGTGTACTGTAAATATATACTATATATATATACATATGTATATATATGTGTGTGTGTGTGTGTGTGTATTTATGTATATACAGATGTATGTAAGCATGTATGTATATATGTATACACACACACACACGCGCGCGTGTGTGTGTGTGTGTGCGCGCGCGCGCACGGTAAAATAAATAACGGTCACTATATGCACGAATCATCATAACACTACGGAACAAAGCACAGGGAAAAGTAATGGTAGACTTGATACACGTTGGTCGCCCTGCTGTGAGATGCATGCCATAGATCACCAGCGAGCGGGATATTACGAACAGTAGTAAAGGCCTTTTTGTAGCATCTCCAAAACCCCAAACACTTTGATGCACGTTGGTACATCCTGGAACCTTTTGAACAACTTTTCCTTTTGCATGCCTC
>NC_061858.1:16954677-16957177 GCF_019202785.1 Penaeus chinensis
ATCCAACCCAACCTATCTAGCTTAGAAGAAGAGAGGCAAAATGAAAAATAAAATCTCATTCATCACCATTTCGATCTCTACTTCAAGGAAACCGAAAGGGAAAAGCTAAGATACGAAACGGATTGATTAGAAGTTGGAATTGGAAATCGCAAAAAGTTTCTTTGCGTCGCGACTGAGGCAGCGAGGCCACGGATGATGGGGAGGCCGCCGCGTGTATTGGACGTGTGTGTAATGAGAATCGAATTGAAAGCAAACGAAAATAAGCAGGAGACTTTTTAAGGATTTGAAACACAAATGCTGTTTTCTGCAGATGGTCGCTATTCTTTCCGTTGTGGAAATCGAATAGAGGAATAGGTAAGATAGAGAGACTTGAATATGATATTATGCAGATGAGAAAATGTGTCTTATGCTATGAAAAATCGAACACAAAAGAACTTGTTTATATTCGACGAATAAACGAACACGCAAAGCAACATTAACGAGATCAACATATCAGACTTGCTCCATAATACATACGAAGCTTTAAGGCACTATATATGTGCCTATATGTAAGCCGGAAATCTCCCTCTACCCAATGGAACTATATTAATCAGTAAAACCCTAAATACACAAATAAATCCAGTTTACAGTTTATAATCTCGATATGTGCGCGTTTATTGACTGTGATATGCACAAAACACAGGGATGCATGCAAGTATATGTGCACTGTAGAATTAGAAGCGAAACCACAGGCAGAATATGCATGAGATTCCTCCGAATAAAAGTTACGCTCAGAGAGGAAACTTATAGCAGGCAGTTTGGCAATTTATGGGATCGTTTAGTGGGATTTACTATTAACAAATGCAACAGCCTATAAACCGACAACTAGAATGGGATTGTCCATAAAAAAAGGGAGTGAAATAAGAATCAGATTTTAGGATATACAATGGTCGTTATTTGTTTCTTTTCTTTTTCTCTTCGAAATGGGAAATTTATCGAAAACGATTTGTGTGTCTATGACCCCTTTGTTATAGCGAGCGAATCAAATCTTATAGTTAAAATGGGATTTTCGTTGATTATATTCGTTTCTCTCTTCCACTCGCTTGTTAAAAAGGGATACGGCAACAGGGAATTTGCTCGATGTTGTTGTCATTGTTATTAATTCACCGTTATGTACAGTCGTTTATCGGAATTTAAGAATGACTGCATACTCAGTTTCCTCTTTATTATAGCACTGTTTTAGCTACGTCTTATTGTACCCAGATTACATGCTCTATTATTCATGAGTTATGCTTGGTGTATACCCTCGTGGTAAGATTTAGTCATATTATATTCTCCATTGTTCGGATTAAAAGAAAAATACAAGCGGAATTTTTATGCTGGTTATTAAAGGTAAATTCAAAGAAGTCGTTTCTTTATAGGAAGGAAACCGTTGTAATTGCCAAGCCGTAATATGTTAGAGAAAAAGTGAAAGTGGTTCGAGTGCAAAGAAGTATGCTGAAGTTTAGAGCAGCCTTTGTAACATTTGGAAAAGAAACAGCAGCGTGTGTGTGTGTGTGTATGGATGTGTGTGTGTGTGTGTGTGTGTGTATGGATGTGTGTGTGTATGGATGTGTGTGTGTGTGTGTGTGTGTGTGTATGGATGTGTGTGTCTGTGTGTGTGTGTGTGTGTGTGTATGGATGTGTGTGTGTGTGTGTGTATGGATGTGTGTGTGTGTGTGTGTGCGTGTGTGTGTGTTTGGATGTGTGTGTGTGTGTGTGTGTGTATGGATGTGTGTGTGTGTGTGTGTATGTGTGTGGATATATGTGTTTGTGGGTCTGTGTATATGTATGTCTGTGTGAGTATGCCTGTGTGTCAGTGTGGATATAAGCGTGGGTGTGGACGCGTATTTTTCCATATAAAGGCTGCGCGTATATGGGTAATATGACACAGCCAAATGACTGCTCAAGGCTAGTAATCAGGGAAATGCATCTGAACATCAAAGGCTGTTTTTTTGCGGCGTACACAACGGCAGTGCGGCTGATCTTCATTCTCAAATAAGCGATTTTCGTTTATTTTTAACAAGGAAATTCGTAAAATTGCAGGTAGAGGAACAGAAAATTCAACCAATTTCTTTCAGTACACAATATACTTGCTTAGAGAACACACACGCACACATATAGAGAGATAGATACTGGGGGCAGATAATATAGGGATAGAAAGCGGCTTCCGAGAAATTAACAATACACACATATACACACACACGTACACACACACACACACACATATATACATACATACATACATATATATATATGAATTATAAAATGTGGACATAGACATGTAGATTATTATGAAGATATGTGTCATCCTATGTGTCAACTATGTTCCAAATGCAGTATTAGACTATTTACTAAGCTGTAGCTGTATCATTTACAAATAGCTCTATAGAAATAATTTGAGGCTATTGTATCTTCATTCCCTAATTGACTGATGCAGAAAATAACATAATAACTTAAGTATGAAAACAGAGAAAGATTC
>NC_061858.1:16962177-16964677 GCF_019202785.1 Penaeus chinensis
TCTCCCTCCCTGCTTCGCCTCTCTCCCTCCCTCTTTTGCCTCTCTCCCTCCCTCCTTCGCCTCTCTCCCTCCCTCCTTCGCCTCTCTCCCTCCCTCCTTCGCCTCTCTCCCTCCCTCCTTCGCCTCTCTCCCTCCCTCCTTTGCCTCTCTCCCTCCCTCCTTCGCCTCTCGTCCTCCCTCCTTTGCCTCTCGTCCTCCCTCCTCCGCCTCTCTCCCTCCCTCCTTCGCCTCTCTCCCTCCCTCCTTCGCCTCTCTCTCTCCCTCCTTCGCCTCTCTCCCTCCCTGCTTCGCCTCTCTCCCTCCCTCCTTCGCCTCTCTCCCTCCCTCCTTTGCCTCTCGTTCTCCCTCCTCCGCCTCTCTCCCTCCCTCCTTCGCCTCTCTCCCTCCCTCCTTCGCCTCTCTCCCTCCCTGCTTCGCCTCTCTCCCTCCCTCTTTTGCCTCTCTCCCTCCCTCCTTCGCCTCTCTCCCTCCCTCCTTCGCCTCTCTCCCTCCCTCCTTCGCCTCTCTCCCTCCCTCCTTTGCCTCTCTCCCTCCCTCCTTCGCCTCTCTCCCTCCCTGCTTCGCCTCTCTCCCTCCCTCCTTCGCCTCTCTCCCTCCCTCCTTTGCCTCTCTCCCTCCCTCCTTCGCCTCTCTCCCTCCCTCCTTCGCCTCTCTCCCTCCCTCCTTCGCCTCTCTCCCTCCCTCCTTCGCCTCTCTCCCTCCCTCCTTCGCCTCTCTCCCTCCCTCCTTCGCCTCTCTCCCTCCCTCCTTCGCCTCTCTCCCTCCCTCCTTCGCCTCTCGTCCTCCCTCCTTCGCCTCTCTCCCTCCCTCCTTCGCCTCTCTCCCTCCCTCCTTCGCCTCTCTCCCTCCCTCCTTCGCCTCTCTCCCTCCCTCCTTCGCCTCTCGTCCCTCCCTCCTTCGCCTCTCTCCCTCCCTCCTTCGCCTCTCTCCCTCCCTCCTTCGCCTCTCGTCCTCCCTCCTTTGCCTCTCTCCCTCCCTCCTTCGCCTCTCTCCCTCCCTCCTTCGCCTCTCGTCCTCCCTCCTTCGCCTCTCTCCCTCCCTCCTTCGCCTCTCTCCTTCCCTCCTTTGCCTCTCTCCCTCCCTCCTTCGCCTCTCTCCCTCCCTCCTTCGCCTCTCTCCCTCCCTCCTTCGCCTCTCTCCCTCCCTCCTTCGCCTCTCTCCCTCCCTCCTTCGCCTCTCTCCCTCCCTCCTTCGCCTCTCTCCCTCCCTCCTTCGCCTCTCTCCCTCCCTCCTTCGCCTCTCTCCCTCCCTCCTTCGCCTCTCTCCCTCCCTCCTTCGCCTCTCGTCCGTCCTCCTTCGCCTCTCTCCCTCCCTCCTTCGCCTCTCTCCCTCCCTCCTTCGCCTCTCTCCCTCCCTCCTTCGCCTCTCTCCCTCCCTCCTTCGCCTCTCTCCCTCCCTCCTTCGCCTCTCGTCCGTCCTCCTTCGCCTCTCTCCCTCCCTCCTTCGCCTCTCGTCATCCCTCCTTCGCCTCTCTCCCGCCTTCCTTCGCCTCTCTCCCTCCCTCCTTCGCCTCTCTCCCTCCCTCCTTCGCCTCTCGTCCGTCCTCCTTCGCCTCTCTCCCTCCCTCCTTCGCCTCTCGTCATCCCTCCTTCGCCTCTCTCCCGCCTTCCTTCGCCTCTCTCCCTCCCTCCTTCGCCTCTCTCCCTCCCTCCTTCGCCTCTCTCCCTCCCTCCTTCGCCTCTCTCCCTCCCTCCTTCGCCTCTCTCCTTCCCTCCTTCGCCTCTCTCCCTCCCTCCTTCGCCTCTCTCCCTCCCTCCTTTGCCTCTCTCCCTCCCTCCTTCGCTTCTCTCCCTCCCTCCTTCGCCTCTCTCCCTCCCTCCTTCGCCTCTCTCCCTCCCTCCTTCGCCGCCTCCTTCTGCCCCGTCCCTCTCCTTCCCTCCTTCGCCTCTCTCCCTCCCTCCTTCGCCGCCTCCTTCTGCCCCGTTCCTCTCCTTCGCCTCTCTCCCTCCCTCCTTCGCCGCCTCCTTCTGCCCCGTCCCTCTCCTTCCCTCCTTCGCCTCTCTCCCTCCCTCCTTCGCCGCCTCCTTCTGCCCCGTTCCTCTCCTTCGCCTCTCTCCCTCCCTCCTTCGCCGCCTCCTTCTGCCCCGTCCCTCTCCTTCGCCAGCCATCCATTAAGTCTCCCAATCTCGGGCTACGCCATTAGGCCCCTTAAGCGCCCCTCGCATATGGCCCTCAGCATCCGAGGTCCCTTAAGCCTAGGATTGTGGCCAAAGGTTATATTATCTTCTTGGGAAATGGTCCCTGACATTCCCTTACCTCTTTGTGAGTGATTCCTAAGTGGCTCGTTGTGTAACTTTCCTGTGGTTTCAAAGGATGTCTTCTTTACCTTTGTTGTTGTTGTGTTTTGTTTTGTTTTTTTCTGTTTTTGGGGGTGGGGGGAAGGGGGAGGGTTATTTTTGTTTTTATTTAGTATGGGATGTTTTTTTGGGGAGGTGGTGATACGTTTGTTTGTTTGAGTGTTTGTTTTTTGTTTGTTCGTTTTTGTTAGTATCTCTGTGTT
>NC_061858.1:16999677-17007177 GCF_019202785.1 Penaeus chinensis
GTGGAGAGAACTGCTGCATGTATCATCTTCCTATACTGAAGAAGCCTTGGAGAAAATCTATATACTTATTTTTCTCTAAAATTCCTCATCTCAAAGATCTGCGACAGTTAGCTTTGTCTGGGTCTTACATGTATTTGGCCCGGCCTTAAAATTCCTCATATTCATCGTGGGTATATATCCAAGCACGCTGCTACCCTTCCGTTCAGTTCCACGGTTCGCTTTCCTAAGCCCGATCATTTGACAGACCCTAAAGCAGGAAAAAGGTCGAAATCGTGTCATTTATTTCAACTTTATGGCTGGCCAGTCGAGTCTCTTTGTGTGCGCGTGTGTGTGTGTGTGTGTGTGTGTGTGTGTGTGTGTGTGTGTGTGTGTGTGTGTGTGTGTGTGTGTGTGTGTGTGTGTGTGTGTGTGTGTGATTTTGCAAGTAAAACGGTGTAAATATCATTGCGACTGTCGGTTTATGAATTTCCTCCGCGTCGCTTTAAAGAAATGCATGCATGCTCGTGACGAGTTTCTTTCTTCAGTTTTTCAATTCACGCCAGAGCAAGTATAATTGCCAGAGCACTCAAAAATGAAACGAAACCCACTGTTGTCTTACAATCAATCTTCGAGCATCTGAAGTACCGCACGCAACAACGAACTCAAAATCCAATAGATTTCTTTAGTGCAAGTCACATATTCCCGAAGTTTCGTATAATTAAAGCCAAACAAACAACCTCACAAAGAAACAGCAACTCTAGAGAAACCCAAACTGACTGTTAGTCCACCAAGCATTTTTCTTGATTGTTGAAAGTTTAGATGAAACCCAACAACCATCTGTCAAACTGGAAACGATTTTTGGAAACTTCTCACTGTTTTTTCTTCTTTTATTGGAAGCCAAAGACGTTGCTGTTTTGTTCTTACACTTAAGTCCTTTCTTCTCCTTTATTTTTACTTTCTTCCCTTTTTTTCTTCAGGGAGAGAAAGCCGAATTCCATAGTCTTGATCGAGAGGTGCAGGTGTTGCTCAGGTCAAGCCAGGTCAAGTAGAAATGGACGAGGCTCTTACCGGACCCCGAAGGCCACCTGAGTCTTCTGACCTCCTGCCGCAGCTCCTGGCGAGAACTCCGCCCCAGCTGCTCACACGTGCGTCGTTGGCCTCTATCTATTATGCATTTATAGCTCGTCCTCCTTAAGGCACAGAGAGAGATCCTTTATATAAACCTCACTTTCAGGGAAGTAGTAGTAGTAGTAGAAGACGAAGAAGAAAAAGAAGGAGAAGAAAAGAAGAAGAAAAGAAGCAAAGAAGAAGAAGCAAAAAAGAAGTAGGAAGAGGAAGAAGCAAAGAAGAAGATGAAGAAAGAAGAAGTAGGAAGAGGAAGACGCAAAGAAGAAGAAGAAGAAAGAAGAAGGAGAAGAAGAAAAAGAAAAAGAAAAATCAGAAGAAGAAGAAGAAAACAAACAAAAAAGAATTCCAACTACATCGCTCTGCCTTTTTTAACGCTAATTCCTGATACACAAAATATACCTTTACGTTCGCTCTACACACCCACTTTTACCTCTTTTTCGTCCCAGTTATCAACCTAACGACCCGAAATTCTAAAAAGAATCGTCCAAACAACTATGTTTTAGACTAAACCCACCTTCCATTCTACCCTAAGCTCGGCACGTGTTATTAAGAGTCATTGTCCCCTGGTCAGCGCCCGCACCGCCCGCCGCGACAGCTAAGTGGACTGCATCACATTCTGGAATATTAACTTGAGTTGCTGTTGCTTTTGCTGCCTGCTTCTCGGTCTTCGTTCCTCTTTCTTTCTGGCTATGTCTCTTTTTCCTCTTTCTTTTTCTCTCTCGTTTTTTTTTTTTTTTTTTTTGAGTGGGGTTGGGTTTTTTGTTTGTTTTCTTTGTTTTTTGTATGTTTCTTGCTTTCTTTTCTTTTCTCTCTGTTTCTATTTTTTCTTTCGTTTCTTATTCTTTCTCTTTCTCTTCTTTGTGTTTTCTTTCTTTTTTTACCTTTTGTTATTTTTCTCTTTCCCTTTCCTTTTCTTTTTTTCTTTATATCATTCTCTTTTCCCTTCTTTTTCTCTTCCCTTTTCTCTTCCCTCCTCTTTCTCTCTCTCTATTTCTTTTCTATCTATCTGTCTATCTCCTGTTTCGTTTATTTGTATCTGTCGCTTTCTCTTGTTCATCCATTTGTGCGTGCGTGGGGGGGGGGGGGAGGATGAGCATATACTAAGTATATGCTTGTTTTTTATAGTTTTATGTATGCGCACGTGCCGGTGTGCTTATTAATATATTTATTGCAGAGTCAACACCACCATAAAGTAAATATCAAAATATCCGGATAAGGTGAATATCAGTTTTATCAAGCCTAATTAAACTAATTTTATCCAGACAAGCGAATTATAAGTTTCAATCCTATTTATAATTTCATAATTTGTAGATGCAACATTCTATTTATATCTTCGTGTAACCTGTCATGTATTTTTTTTTTCTCTCTCTCTCTCTCTCTCTTTCTCTCATGCTACCTTATTTTTTTTTTTTAAGATTTTCTTCTAACTTACCATCTTCACTTTCATTTCTTATTATATCAACATATGTTGTTCTTATTTCTTTGTGCAATATTTTCTTCGTTACTTTTATATTTTACCGCTCGTTACTGCTATTCATGTCAACTCTTCTTTTTTTCAATTTTTCATTTCTTTTCGTAAAATTCTATCCATCTTTTTTTAACATTCGTTTTTTATTGTCATTTCAGATCATGTCATTTGTCGTCTTTTCATTTCATCTTCATCTCTTTCACTAATATTACACCTTTGATCTTTGGTGTCCTATTTAATACGATATTTATATTATTTAAAAGTTAATTTTTTTTCGAAAATGAGATTATTATGCTTGACAGGGCTAATAAAATTATAGATATAAAGTAAAAAAAAAATAATAATAATAATGATGATGATTATGATGATGATAGCAATAACAACAACACTTATAATGTTAATTAGAATAATAATGATAATAATAATGTTGCTGCTGCTGCTGCTGCTGCTGATGATGATGATGATGATGATGATGATGATGATGATAATGATAATGATGATGATGATGATGATGATGATGATGATGATGATGATGATGACGATGATGATAATAATACTAATAACAATAATAATAATAATGATAATAATAATAATAATAATAATAATAATAATAATAATAATAATAATAATAGCAACAACAACAATAAATATCAGTAATAAGATTTTCATATCCATAATTGTGCTGTATAATTACACATATGTGCAAGAATAACAAATACGTTAATGAAATACATTGCTCCACATGGGGATCCTTCCTGATTGCAGCCTCATGGATCCCTGACACATCTCACACAACACTTAAGTCAAATTCCACCCTTAGAGGAACATGCATTGTGAACCGCGGGTTGATGCGGTAGGGTGGCCAGGTCCCTTTCCTCCGTGAGTTTGACCCCACACACGCTGATGCCGGTACTCCGTCACAGATGAGTCGGTTGAGTGGAGCTGGCAGGACGCGAACCCGGGACCTTGCAACTGAAAAGCCAGCGCTCTCCACTCATTCATGCACGTAGCGAGACTGTCGTTCAAAAGAAATCTATAGTATGAAGAGGGAATGTTCGGTCTATCATACATTTCACGCTGTATGAACGAGTGTTAAGTGCCAGATGTACTCGCCAGAATAAACAGTGTGGCAAAGGGACCGAGGGTATGGTGGAGTACACACTAAAGGCGGTAAAATGGAGTTACATTTAATTATTATACGAATTATTCATAATAGATGTTGTTATTGTTAAGAGCATTTTCCTCTTCTATAATATATCTTAATACTTTTTTTTAGCAGTTAATGCCTCATAGCACTATACAAAATATAATTTTCCCGGTAGAGTTTGTTAGATTTTACGTCGAATGTTTCAATTACATTTCCTGCACTTTTAAATCATTCATTTTCATTCGCTCCTTTTCCATATTTGCCACAAATATAGAAACCGGTTAAATCATTAAGTCATATTTTCCACAACAATAACCCTAAACATATTCAGCAATAATACTTATACTCGGAATACAATATCACTTATACTAACAAAAGCTTCTTTTACACTCATTCACCTCCTACGCTGCTGACAAGTGCTTACACATTGACAAAATGACTCGATCTCCTACACCTAATCCTTTCTTGATCCGTAAACTCACGCTTTACTCACTTAACACCATCTGCAATCCGATACCAGCACTCAGCATTCAGTAATAAGAGGTTTTGCTACACCGCAGGCAGTTCTCCATCCTCCAAGAAAGGCAACTAAATGCGACGAAAATTCAGGGAAATGTCATTTATTTCTAGACACAGAGACACACTCTCGACTCGTATGCAACGTATTAAGAGCTAGCCCGGGTGAGAGCAATATCCTCGGGATAGGACAAAAGATAAACACTTTCTATAACAGCTGTTGACAGAGATATGCAACGGCCTCAGGGAGATCTTCAGATTAAATTGAAAATGAAAAATATTTGTATTACTTCACCCAGTAAGAGTTTCTTCTTCTTGTTTTTCTTGTTCTTCTCTTCCTCCTCCTCCTTCTTCTTCTTCTTCTTCGTCGTCGTCGTCTTTTTCTGCTTTTCCTTTTTGCCGAGGTTAATCTTGGATTAATAACGGTAAAGTTATATGAATCACTTTTATTTAAAAGATATGTAGTATTAATACAAAATCACTAAGTGAACTTTTCCTGTGAACTAAGTTCATAGGAAAATTAAATACATGGCATGAATTACAATAACGAAAATAAAAATATTTCAGGTTTTTCAGAAGATTTAGTAAAAAGTCAAAGATTTCTTTTCTTTTGCCAAACTTCATCTCCCTGTCAAAAATAGGGTTTTGATAATAGTTTGAGTAAAGTCTTAAAAAAAAAAAACGATGAAATGATGAATTACGATTACATGATCTTGAAAAGGCGAAGCAAATGTTGAAGAGGCTACGAACGCATTGCTTTAAGAACAAAGGAAAATGCAACCACGAAGAACAGTATCGAAATGCAAATTTTAATACAGATAAAAGGATGAAAACTTATGACGAAACTGGGCAAGAGGGGAAAAAGTGAGAGAAGAAGAAAGAATGCAGACAGGGTTTGCCTCCCCTCATGAAGTATCTATATTTCACACAAACCAAAATGCAAACAGTTCAAAATTATACAAAATGCAACGGGTGAGTGGATTTTTCAACACTGATGCAGAATAGATAGCTAGTTGCTATTCTGTCCAGGCATGTTGCGTGTGATCTAGTCTTGTTTCGTGGTCTATGTGGGGAACGCATGTGTTTGCGTGCGTGTTTGTTTGTGTGTAAGAGCGTGAGTGTGTGTGTGTGTGTGTGTGTGTGTGTGTGTGTGTGTGTGTGTGTGTGTGTGTGTGTGAGTGTGTGTGTATGTGTGTGTGTGTATGTGTGTGTGTGTGTGTGTGTGTGTGTGTGTGCGTGTGAGTGTGTGTGTGTGTGTGTGTGTTGTTTATTTGGCACCAGTACCCTAACTTGTATAAGACTTCTTATAACTCCCACCCCATATCCTCCCTCTGAAAAAAAAAGAAGGCATCGGCGGACCGGCGTCTTATCCGAAAGCAATATACCCCGGGCGTCAGCGGCAGCGGCCGGCGTTCCTCCGGGCGGCGCATATCTCGCGGACAAGGGCCATGGAGCTGAGCCGAAGACCTTTTGGCTCGGGGTGAGAATGACAAAACGGACGAGCCTCCTCCGGAAAAACAATCACCGTTCATCAGGCGGCGCGGATTCTGCCTCGAGGGAAGGTCAGAGCGCGATCGACGGCGCCGTTGCTGTCAGGGCCACCCGCGGACGCCGACGACGGGGGAGGGCGGTCGCCTGCGGGAGGAAGGGGCGCAACGATGTTAATCCCCTTGACCCCTCTGATGTTTACTATTTGAAATATTTTCTATGGACACACACACACATGTGTGTGTGTGTGTGTGTGTGTGGTGTGTGTGTGTGTGTGTGTGTGTGTGTGTGTGTGTATGTATATATATATATATATATATATATATATATATATATATATATATATATATATATATATGTATATATATATATATATATATATATATATATATATATATATGCATGTATGTGTGTACATATATATATATATGCACATACATATAGACATATATATATATATATATATATAGATATATATACAGAGAGATAGATACGCAGTCTTTTCCTCCTCCTCCTCCTTCTCATAATCAGTAAGAAAACGATACTCACGTCTCGAAGTCTGACAGGAAAATTCCTTAAACAATTTCCAGGTTTTCTACGCAGCCCGTATCTCGATTATGAAGGAAGTCGGAGCGTTTTGTGATTCGGTCTCGTGATTATTTTGTGCGTAAATGATGTACGGAGATTACCATAAAATCACAAGGATAAATTAAACGGATTTTTTGTTTTCATTAACTTAATGAAATTAAATCACATTCCTTTATTTCACAATAAAATAGTAAACTCATTCATGCTTTCGTTCCACACTAAAACCACCTTTACTCATCATAGATTTCATTCATCTGACAATAAACCTTGAAACTCATATTCATAAACCTCACATCTTAAACCATTCATTTATTTCGCAATAAATCACCTTTATTCATCTCATATTAAACCTTAAAACTTACATTCAGGCCCATCACATCAAACTGAAAAGCACATCACTTTACTTCACCCTTAAATTTCAGACTATATCACATCACATCAAACTGGAAACATCAATCATCCACCTTACTTTCTGCCTAAAGCCACGTTCGGCCGCCTCACGTCAAACCCTGAGCCACATTAATTCATGCCACATCTAAAAGAAACCACGCTGATTCATTCCACATAACCCCTTCCCATTCGTCCCCTTCTCCCAAGAAGATAGATATGTGTGTGTGTGTGTGTGTGTGTGTGTGTGTGTGTGTGTGTGTGTGTGTGTGTGTGTGTGTGTGTGTGTGTGTGTGTACATACATACATCTTGCATTAACTCCCCTCCCCCCTCTCTCACCCTCACTCTCCCCACTAACAAAAAAAAGACCCCGGACTCAACCACCCCATGTTGCAGCCGCACGGAACCTCAGCAACCAATAACAATGAATGCAATCTCTCCCATTTAGGCGACCAATATAAGCACACGCATTCCTGTACCGGAGGCTGTGTCCGCGTCCTGCAAATTCCTCTCTTGGGACAATTCCAGGCGCTTGGAACAATCATTTTTAACGGATCCTTCTTCATATATAAGTGAACGAATCAGTAAAATAGAATGAGATTGAAAAAAATAATGAGTTGAATTAGATGAGATTGAAAACTAAGGATAGGTGGGATAAATCAGTAAAATAGCAGAGGAGTGAAAAAAATGACTGAGGTTGAAAGAAATATTGTTGAAAGAGCTATGGATAAAATGTTACCCATTATTTCATAATGATGCGATGCACTATAAGAATAAAGGTTTTTGAAAATGCCCAAA
>NC_061858.1:17022177-17024677 GCF_019202785.1 Penaeus chinensis
GTATATATATATTTTTTTTTTTTTTTTTTACATATACAGAACATAAACACGCCCTTGCAATGTCTGTGTATGTCTATTTGTTCTAACATGTTTATACTTGTGTTTGTTTATGACAGTAACGCAGTATTGTAGCATTAGATTTTTTTAATTTTACGTTTTTATAGTCTCATCTTTTGTGTCATTTATCCCGATTCTTTCATCTATCTCTGTGTTTTTTCCATTCTGATTGTCCATTACAAAAAGAAAAAAGCCTCGTTTTCTCTCCCCAGAGTAAAGTTTTCTTTCAAAAATCAAAGTCTGTCGGTCATTTTAAGCACCCATTAATTTTACATCGACGCATATGGGTAGTGTTTTGCCAAAAAATTGACATGGTAGAGTAACTTTGATTGCTTTAGTTGCTAAAAGTTTTGGCTCGCACCCCAATGCAACGCGCAGAATAAGTGCAAAATGCAAATGGCCTTTAACCGTTTTTTTTTTTTTTTTTTTCTTTAGCGATATTTTCTTTTCTTTTTTTTACGTTTCTGGTATTTCTGTTGTTTGGATTTCGTCTTTGAATTATCTATATTTCCATAAAATTCGTCTCATTTTCGTTTGACTGCTATTTCTTCACACATATATATGATATATGAATGCATATACCATATGTATTTTCATTGTATAGGCAGATATATCGGTAGATAGCAGGAATATGATGAGAGAGCGCGTCTACTGTTCATCAGTCCAACTGTCTTAGAGAAAGAGAGACAGAGAGAGAAAGAGAGAGAGAGAGAGAGAGAGAGAGAGGGAGAGAGAGAGAGAGAGAGAGAGAGAGAGAGAGAGAGAGAGAGAGAGAGAGAGGCTTTGGACGGCAAAACGAGATAGAGAAAGTAAGACAGAAAAAGGGAGGAAATAATGACAAGACAGGGAGAGAAAGTATTCCATAATACAGACAGAATAACAGAGAGATAAAGAGACAGATATACACACAGAAGGACAGCAGACAGACAGAAAGAGAAACAGACAGATAGATAGAGACAAACAACCAGATAGACAGATAGACAGACAGACAAAGAGAGAGAAAACACTTCATAAAGAGAGAGCACCCCTGGGCCTTTAAACATAAAAAAGCAGGATCCAATCAATTCTTTTCCACAAACCAGTTGCTTAAGCTTTGCCAAAAACACACGAAAAAGGTGGATGAACAGATTACCCGAGCAATATCCACAAGCGGATTTGAGATGAATTAAAGTTCGTTCGTTCATTTCCAAGCTTTGTGTGACTTAGCGTGAATTGATAAAACATTTAAAAGAGCGAAGAGTGGATTGTGTTAATTATTGGGAAGAGATAAGGACAAGAGAAAAAGGAATGAGGATAGAAGGGGATAGAAGTTTCTGTTTTGCTTTGTGTGACAATATGATATAAAAGGTAAATTGAGTGAGGCGATTGCACTATGAATGAGTGGACAATACAAGGCTGTGGTAATATAATATTCATATATAGACAGAGAGATAGATAGGTGGGTAGATAGATAGAGAAAAGAGGAAAGAGGGAGAGAAAGAAGCAGAGATAGAGTCATAGACAGAAAGAGAGAGAGAGAGATTGAGTGAAAGTGAGTGAGAGAGAGAGGAAAAAAAACTGAGTTAGAGAGACAGGGACAGAAAGAGAGAGATATTAAGTGAGCGAGGGAAACTGAGAGAAAGGCAGGCAGAGACAGACGATAGATAAAGAGAGAGAGAGAGACAATAAGACTTGGACCACTGAGCATTTGCAGATCTGCCTGTCTGCTTGTCTCTGGATCTTCCTGATGCCCTGGTTAACGCAGCCCCGACCGCGCTTTGAGGAGGGGGGGGAGGGGGAGAGCATCAGGAAGGCCGGGAAGGAGAAGGCGGTTTCGTGAAATAGAAAGAGAGAAGAAAATTGTTAAATCTATGAATATATAAATATTATATATAGACATACAAACATACACACATACACACACATACACACATACATACATATGCATATACATATACATATATATATATATATATATATATATATATATATATGAACCGCGTTCATGTTGACAAATGTATAAAAGGTATGAATGAGAATGAATATCTTCACAATACATGAGATGAATTTGACCGGTTTCGACTTTGTCTTCATCAGAAATACATACATTAAGGGAAATACAAAGTATATATATATCAGACATGAGGTGATGAACTACCTGACGACTGTGACCTCCCACTTGTTGTTCAAATACATCTCTTGTATTGTGAAGATATTCATTCTCATTCATACCTTTTATACATGTATATATATATATATATGTATATATATATATATATACATGTATATATACTTTTTTTTTGAACAGCCATTCATTCCACTGCAGGACATAGGTCTCTCTCATTTCACTATTGAGAGCTTATATGGCAGTGCGCCACTTCCCCTACGATACCTGCTCTTGACTTCTCAAGGCGATATGTCGTCTTCTCGCCGAGATATAGGGTTCGAGCCAGCAGTCGGAGGG
>NC_061858.1:17034677-17044677 GCF_019202785.1 Penaeus chinensis
CATATAGTTCATGGCCTCACTCTCTCCCTCCGCCATACATTCTCCTTGAGCGTATGTCTCATAGATAATTTTACGTTAGTCACCGTCTCCCCTTCCGTTGTCCCGTTTTCTATGATTTTGCTCATAGGTGTCCATCAGTCGGGTTCCAGGGACCGGCGTGGGAAACCTAACACGGGGAGAGACAGGGCGCGGGGTCCCTCTGCGTTACGAACAAGGAGTGATATCACGTGACGGAGATATTAAAATAGATAGAGAGAGAGAGAGAAAGAGAGAGAGAGAGAGAGAGAGAGAGAGAGAGAGAGAGAGAGAGAGAGAGAGAGAGAGAGAGAGAGAGAGAGAGAGAGAGAGAGAGAGAGGAGAAACAGGCAGACAGACAGAAAAAGAGAATTACAGAGCATTAGAGGAAGGAAGGTTTAAAAACAAAAGAAGACCACAACATGCATAATGTGGAAAGTCATGTCACTGAGAATGAGGCGAAGAAAGGGGCCTCCGCGTCATGTAGGGAACAGAACCTCGAGTGGAGGCCGACCTGCGCTGGAGGAAGAACTTGCGAGGCCGACGGGGAAGCTTAAGGGCTGAAGGAAGGAAGAGGCAGCGTAAAGACAGGAAATACACAGGAAAGAGGGAGACGCCATCACACGAAATAAATCGCCGAAGGGAAGGCTTGATAAAACAGAAATTTTATTTGCGCCAGAAACACGAAGGATGGAAAAGGGTAAAACGAATAATATTCAATATTTTTAAAAAGAAAATAGGACAAATGATGGCTGCTAGATAACACACAGAGGAAGACACGTTATCAACTAAGAATAAAGAAGACGAGAAATGCATAGCTGTCGCCGGGTTTAACGAAGGATTCGGACGAAGGGCATCAAGAGGAATAAGAACTGCACAAATAACATGAAGGGAACGAGAGGGGAAGTAGAGAAGAGAAATTGCTCACAGGGAATTGCAAGAGACAATGACTATACAGAACTATTACACTCACACAAACAAACACGCGGCGTTCACAGGTACATGCACGTATACGCTTATATATACATATATACATGTATGCATGTATATATATATATACATATATACATGTATATATGTATATATATACATATATATGTATATATACATATATAAATGTCTATATACATATATACATATATATATATATATTCTTTATATATATATATATATTCTTTATATATATATATATATATATATATATATATATTCTTTATATATATATATATTCTTTATATATATATATTTATATATTCTTTATATATATGAATATACTGCCGCGATGGTCCAGTGGTTAGAGCACTGGACTCCGACCCTCGTGGTCCCGAGTTCAATTCCCCGTCGCGGCGGTCGTAAAAATGCCTGCGATATGACTGCTGGCTCTAGCCCGAGAAAACGACATATCGCCTTGAGAGTCAAACGCAGGTGTCGTAGGGGAAGTCACCGCCGTGGCACAGGTGTTAGCGCGTTGAACTACGAATGATTAGGAAGAGCATCCAATCAGTCAAGGATGAGACTGCCATGTAACCACTCAATAGTAAATTGAGATACATATGTGTGTATATATATATATATATATATATATATATATATGTATATACATACACATATACATATGTGTGTGTATATATATATATATATATATATATATATATATATATATATATATATATGTATGTGTGTGTGTGTGTTTGTGTGTATAGATAAGTGTGTGTGTGTGTGTGTGTGTGTGTGTGTGTGTGTGTGTGTGTGTGTGTGTGTGTGTGTGTTAGTGTGTATGTATGTGTGTGCGTCTCTGCGTGTTTGTGCGCGCGCGTGTGTGAATAGACACGAGCAATGTAAACCATCGGCAGCTGTGACAAATAGCCATCTGAGGCAGATATTCAAAGAGCCCGGATGAGAGAGGAACTGTACGGGCCAGGAAAACCTCAAATATCCCAAAAGCTGAAAATGTATGAGGTAACATAACCTCTCCACGACAGCCAAAGGAAAATCGATACTGTTCGTGGAAATGGGAATATATGAAATGTGGTATGATTTATGATATAAATTTATCTGTGAAAAGGGACATAGAGTTTGTCTTGATCCGGTATGAAGTGTCATGAGTTTATGCCAATTGAATGCAAAATGGTAATAATTTGTTGATAATGCTACTGCTGCTAATGATGATAAACGATAATAAAAATAATGATGATGATAATGATAATAATGACAATGATAATGGTAATAATGATAATAGCAATAATGATGATAATAATAATGATAATAAAGTTATTCATATCAGAAGTAATGATAATAAAGTTATTCATGTCAGAAGTAATGATAATAAAGTTATTCATGTCAGTATTAATGACAATAATACTATTACCAATACTATTACTAGTATTGATAATAATGCTAATACAAATAATGATAATAATAATAATTTTGATAATGACAATAATAATTATTTGTTAATATAACAAAATAAAGAAAAAGAACAACAATCAACACAACGCAAAACAACATCAACAACGGCACCACCAACAACAACAACAACAGTAAGGAAGATGAAGAGAAAAATGAATTACTGGAAAATAAATACATAAACCTAGACAGAAAGGAGGCAGCGGCATAAAAGGCATCGATTTTCCACCTACAGCGTAACCCTTCAAACGACCTTCAGGAAACTTAAGAGTGTCAGCCTAAAACCTGATTGATGGGCGTCACGACTCACCTCGTCCTCCAATTTTTATGCGTTTCCCGTTTTCTTCACTTCTCTGTTCAATTTTCGGGGCGACCTTTTTTTTTTTTTTAGGTTGGTAGTCTTCCATTTTTTTTTTTTTTTTTTTTTTTTTTTTTTTTTTTTTTTTTTTTTTTACTCTAGTTCTTGTTTGTCTTGTGGTGCAATATATATATATATACTGAAAGAAATTAGAAATATTAAGTAGACAGAAAATTAAATACGAAAAGGGGAAAAGAACGGTATTGGTAATAGGGAAAGAAAAATCGATGAGAAGGAAAACTAAGATTGGAAAACTAAGATAAATAGAATGATAAAGCAAGAGAAACAGAAAGGAAAATCCCAGCCAAGAAATACAATTCAGAAGACAGTAAGAAACGACAACGTGACAAGGAAATTAAAGATAAACTCAGAGAACTAGAAAACTGGTTGATAACCGAGAAAGAAGAGGGAAGAGAAATAGAGAAACTTTGATGAAAAAGAAGAGGAAAAAAGAAAAAGACGTGGTTGAAAAAGAAGATGAGGCAATAAAAGAAAAAGAAAAAAAAGGGAAAGGGAAATAGAAAGCACCGAATTAAAATAAAGGAAAGAGAATCTGTTTGTGTGAGAAAACAAAAACAAAAACAGACTATTGGTTTAAAAAAAAAAAAAAAAAAAAAAAAACATGTACACACACACACACACACACACACATACAAACACACACTCACACACACACACATACACACACACACACACACACACATATATATATATATACATATAACTTTACTCGTATGTGTGTGTGTGTGTGTGTGTGTGTGTGTCTCATCATCATCAGCCTGGGTCAATCCACTGCAGGACGTAGGCCTCTCCTAATCTTTTCCATCTTTGTTTGTCTTGCGTTTTTTGCTTCCGGTCTTGGCCCCCAAATTTCGTTATTTCGTCGCGCCATCTTGTCATAGGTCTGGCCCTTGGCCTCTTTGTGTTATCTATAGCCCAGTCTGTTACTTTCTTTGTCCATCTGTTTTCCTGTCTCCGACATATATGACCTGCCCATTGCCATTTTTTTCTTTTTTGTTGCTCCCAAGTATATCTTCTACTTTTGTCTGTTCCCTGATCCATGTCGCTCTCATCCGATCTCTTAGACTAATTCCCAGCATCAACCTCTCCATCCCTCTCTGGGCACTTAGTAGTTTTCTCTCCAGTGATTTGGTTGTAGTCCATGTTTCTGATCCATAGGTCATAACTGGGAGGATGCATTGGTTAAAGACTTTTCTCCTTAGACATAATGGCAAGGAGCCTCTTAGTATGCTACTGTGTTTGCCGAAGGCGCTCAGCCTAGATTGATGCATCACTTAATTTCCTCTTCGTTAGATGTATTTGTCTGTACAAGTTGCCCTAGGTATATATACTTGTCTACCACCTCTAGCGCTTCACCTTGAACATGTATATTTTCGAATTGAACTGTTGAACATGATCTTAGTCTTTTTCTTGTTCATCTTAAGTCCGACTTTCAGGCTTTCTCTATTCAAATCATTTATTAGTTATCAATTTGCAGATTCATTGAAGAGAACAATATCATCTGCAAATCTTAGATTGTTTAGGTATTCGTCCCCGATTTCGATACCCTTTCCGGTCCATTCTAGTTTCTTGAATATTTCCTCATGGCAAGCTGTAAACAGTTTTGGTGAAATGGTACCTCCCTGCCTAACACCTTTCTTAATTGGGATTTTATCGGTTTCTGTGTGGAGCTTGATGGTTGCTGTCCCATATTCGTATATATCTTCTAATATTTTATAATATACCTCCTATACTCCCTGTCTTCGAATAGCTTCTAGTACTGGTGGTATTTGTACAGAGTCAAACGCCTTTTTGTAATCAATGAATGCCATACACAGGGGTTTCCTAGATTCCTTTTTTTTCTCTTATTTGGGTAAGTGTGTGTATGTGGTCTGATGTTGAGACCCCACTGCGGAAGCCTGCCTGTTCTCTAGGCTGGTTAGAATAGGGACTGTCCGAGATGCGAGTTGTGATGATTTTAGTAAACAGTTTGTATGTAACTAAAAGGAGACTTATGAGTCGGTAGTTTTTTAGATACTTCCTGTCCCCTTTTTTATGAATCAAAATAATTGTTGCATTTTTCCAGGCTTTCGGAATTTTTCCATTGAGAAGGCATTTGTTAAAAAGATTGGCTAGTTTCATTGTTGCAATTTCTTCTGCGTCTATTATAAGGTCTATACTAATACCGTCTTCACCTGGTGTTTTCCCTCTCTTCATGCCTTTAAGTGCTCTCTTTATTTCTTCTGTTGTGATGTTAGGTACTTCTCTAGTTACCGCGTTCGCTTCTATCCGTGGCTGTTCATTTGCCTCGTAAAAGTTTCCACTACTCTTATGATTGCATTCTTATTATATGTCACATCTCCGTCTGGTTTCTTTATTGCATATATTTGATTTTTTCCTATACCTAGTCTCCTTTTAGCTGTTTTTCATGCTGGTACTTGAGATCACTGTTTCATTTATTATTTGAGTATTGGATTTCCGTACATCTTCTCTCTTCTTTTTGTTTATTGTTTTTGTTAATTCAGCTAATTCTATTTTGTCCCTGTTTGATGATATTTTCATGACCCTACGTTTTTGCATAAGTTCTTTAGTTTCTATCGAGAGCTTACTGGAGTTTTGTTTGACGTTCTTACTGTCTACTTCAAGGTCAGCTTCTTTTATTATGTCATTGAACTGTTTGTTGATTTGGTCGATATTGAGATCTTCGTCGCTGAGAAGTGAATATCTGTTTTGGATGTTAATGCTAAATTCTGTCGCTTTGGTCTTCAGTTAGCTTAGTTTGGCTGCGGTTTTCGTATGAGTCCTTTCCCTTCTGAGGTGTATTTTAATTTGGCCTCTGACCAACCTATGGTCATTGCCAACATTTACTTTATTAATAACTTCCACACTTTTAACTATATCGCGCCTATTTGAAATTATGAAGTCAATTTCGTTTTTGATGTCCGATGGCGAATTCCATGTCCACTTCCCCTCTAGTTCTTTTTCGAAGAGTGTATTCATGATATTGAGTGATCGAGCTTCCGCAAAGTCGACTAGCATATGCTCCCTCTCATTTCTAGTGCTTACTACGTGATTCCCCACCACGGTTTCTCCTTCTGTCTTTTTGCCTATTTTGGCATTAAAATCTCCTATAATTATTGTGAAATGGGTTTTTACTCTCTCGCTGGCTAAATGGACATCATAGCAGCTTTCTATTTCGTCATCACTGTGGCTGCAGGTTGGAGCATAGACTTGAACAATCTTTAAGTTGTACCTATTATTTAGTTTTATTGTTACTGAAGCCACTTTTTCGTTTATACTATGGAATTCTACTATATTATTTTTTAATCGTTTATGAACTAAGAAACCTACCCCTAATTCTTGCTTGCTACCCTGAGGATTACCTCTCCAATAGAGCACGTGTCCATCATTTAGTATCTTCTGTTCTTCGCCTAATCTTCTAACCTCACAGAGTCCTACAACATCCCATTTACTGAAGGAGAGTTCCTCAAGTAATGCTAGTAAGTCGGATTCCGTTCTTATTGTCCTAATATTATATGTGCAAAGGTTCATCAACGTGGGGCGGCCTGTTCTTGGCCGGGGATTCTTAGCACCCTCATGGAAGGCTATATATATTAAAAGAATAGTCAATAACCGAAAAAGGAGGAGAAAAAAATGAGAGTCGGGAAAATGGACGAAAAGCAGTTGATTAAAAAAATAAAAAATAGGTAAAAAACAAGGAAAGAGAGTAGAAAATAAGATGAGAATAGGGGAAAGGGAAATGAATGAAAAGCTATAGACTGAAAAAAGTAAAAAAGGAAGAAAGTGAAGAAAAAAAACAGAATATTGAAAAAGGACGGAAAGCTGAAAAGAAAAATACTGAAAAGAAAAAAAAGTAAAAGAGAGAGAGAGAGAGAGAGAGAGAGAGAGAGAGAGAGAGAGAGAGAGAGAGAGAGAGAGAGAGAGAGAGAGAGAGGAGAATGAGAAAATAAAGAAAAATAGACCAAAAGAAGAGGGGAAAAGAGCAGAGAAAGAGTGAGGGGAGGAAAACTTGGCTGGTGATCCATCAACGAGCCACGCGGCCGACTACCAATATTACTGCAATAACCGCGCGACGAAGCCACAGGAGCAGCGGCGCGCGGGTGACGGCGGCCGTGCGGGGGCGTGTGGCTGGTGTGCCTTTGTTGTTAGGGTTGTTGGGTGATCTTGTTGTTGTTGTTGTTGTTGGTTGTGTTGTTGTTGTTGGTGTTGAGGTTCTTTTTGGTGGTGGTAGTGTTGTTGGTGGTGTTGTTGTTGGTTGCTGGTGTGCCATTGTTGTTGGTGTTGTTGTTGGTGCTCTTGTTGTTGGTGTTGTTGCTGTTGGTGTTGTTGTTGTTGGTGTTGTTGTTGGTGTTGTTGTTGTTGGTGTTGTTATTGTTGGTGTTGGTGTTGTTGTTGTTGGTGGTGGTGCTCTTGATGTTGGTGTTGTTGTTGTAGTTGGTTGTGGTGTTCTTGTTGGTGTTGAGGTTCTTCTTGGTGGTGGTAGTGTTGTTAGTGTTGTTGGTGTTGTTGTTGGTAGTGGTGGTGTCGGTGGTGTTGTTGGTGGTGGTGTTACTGCGGTTGTTGTTATTACTGTTGTTTCTGCTGCTGCTGTTTTTTTTTTATGTTGTTAGTTGCTGTTCTTCGTTGTTGTTCTTGCTTCTGGATTTGTTGTTTTTGTTTGAAACAGTTCACTACGCATTAATTCACTCCCCCATTTATTCATATTTTTTCCATTTTATTCACTGCCCTCGCTTCCATCATTCGTAAACTACAGTCCATTTTCCATCATATGATATTAACACTATTAATCATCTAAAAATATCTTATACAGGCTATCATGATTAATTATAGTCTCTTGATTTTAGATGTCTCATTAGCATATCATAAACGATTGTTCCTTTTAACTCCCTTAATATTCTCAAGTATTTTTTCTTCTGGAAATGATTTTGTGTTTATTTGTTATTGTTTAAGAGAGAGAGACAGAGAGACAGAGAAAGAGACAGAGAGACAAAGAAAGAGACAGAGAGACAGAGAAAGAGACAGAGAGACTGAGAAAGACACAGCGAGATAGAGAAAGAGACAGAGAGACAGAGAGAGAGACAGAGAGACAGAGAAACAGACATAGAGACTGAGAAAGAGACAGAGACACAGAGAAAGAGACAGAGAAAGAGACAGAAGAACAGAGAAAGAGACAGAGAGACAGTGAAAGAGACAGAGAGACAGAGAAAGAGAGAAAGAGACAGAGACAGCGAGACAGAGAAAGAGACAGAGAGACAGAAACAGACAGACACAGAAAGAGAGAGAGACTACACACGCGCCCAAGCCATGTAAGTATTTGTATGCGTGTGCGAGACTCTCTGCACTTCAACAAACTTCCTGATGATTTCAGTCAACTTCTTCCGAGCTAATTGGCGAAGGAAGACAAAAGATCTCACCAAGTTGCGACGTCTTCATTTACTTTGACGTATGGGATGTCAGGAGTGCATGAAAGTAATCGCTTTGAAACCGTCTTAAAGGTTTCACAAAATAAACTTGGGCTTAGCACTGTTTTGGATTTGCTGGACTGGAATTATATTCTTGGGAGCAAATTCGTGATTAGATTAAGTAAAAAAGTATGCTGGGTATGTTTGTATACAGGTGTGTGTTGTGTGTATATATAGATATATTGATATTTATGTGTTTGTGTGTGTGTGTATGTTTGTGTGCGTATGTGTCTGTGTTTATTTGGATCTGTGTGCGTATGTGTCTGTGTTTATTTGGATCTGTGTGTTTGTGTGTACATACATACATCCATACAAAGAGTGACAGAGTAACTAGCAGCAAAGGAAATACGTAACGACCACAAGAATAGCACACGGAACTGAACGCTAAATTCCGTAATGTTTTCGCCATATACCTCCTCGGGTGGATCATTTAAATTGATACCCCCCCCCCCCCCCCCCGACACGGAATTCGAAATCAGGTACTGAAGCAAAATAATTTACCGCTTTGTTGGACCAATGAGACCGATAGTAGGTTTCCTCAAGTCGATGCTCGTTTTTCATTCGGGAAGAAGAAGAGGAAGAAGAAGAAGATGATAATGATGAAGATGGAGATGGAGATGATGATGGAGATGATGATGGAGATGGAGATGGAGATGAAGATGGAGATGGAGATGATGATGGAGATGATGATGGAGGTGGAGATGAAGATGAAGATGGAGATGGAGATGGCGATGGAGATGGAGATGATGAAGATGGAGATGGAGATGAAGATGGAGATGGAGATGGAGATGGAGATGGAGATGGAGATGATGATGGAGATGGAGATGGAGATGGAGATGGAGATGGAGATGATGATGGAGATGAAGATGGAGATGGAGATGAAGTTCTCCAGTCACGGGTAATCATTCATCCAGGGAGAAGAAATAAAAATAATAAGAAGAAGGAGAAGGAGAAGAAGAAGAGGAAGAATAAGAAAAAAAAGAAAAAAGAAGGAGAAGGAAGATGAAAAGTGAACTAGGCAATTTACATCGTTATCGTATTCTAATGTAAACACCAATACGAGAGTGAGGGGGGCTGGGGGGTAGGGGAGTGTACCAGGTGAATTAAGGAACAAACTACAAGAAAATAAATAAAAAGGAAAAAAAAAATGAAGGTGTAAGTTGTTTATGTATCTGTGAGTATATGTGTATGTGTGCATACCTTATGCAGTTGTTTATGTATACATATGAATGTATGGCCGGATAGACAGAAAGATAGATTGATAGACAGACATATACATAGATTAATGAATATGTAGACAGACAAATAGATCGAAAAATATGTAGATAGACAGATAGATAAAGATGTATGTAGATGTATGCGTATATGTTATAGGTAGATGTGTGTGTGTGTGTGTGTGTGTGTGTGTGTGTGTGTGTACGTATGCAAACTATACGTGCAAGGCACATCTTAGCTTCTCATTTCAGCCAGATGTTGACCCAAGGACGCGTTTGATCGACGGGCCTCACTGGAACAGTTCGAGAGTGAAAAATCAGCTGATCGATTGTAAACAAATACTAGGACGAAGCCAAGACGGTTTTGTTGCTCCAGAATGTGGTTACATTACATAAGGGAAAAAATCAAGACATTACGAAAAGAAGTTTCCTGATTTTTCTCGCTTTACTCGTTTTCCGATGTTATCATAACTTTTTAACGATCATAACACAAGATTATGTACGTATCGTTTATTATCGTTCAT